>NC_064421.1:217500-247500 GCF_023375975.1 Astyanax mexicanus
GAGTTCAGCACAGCTGTTAACTGAAAGCCTGAATTCCAGGAGACTCTACCTCATAAAACTGACTGAGAAAATCCAGCAGAGATGTTCAAAACTGATCATCTAAACAAGAGGAGCTAAAATATAAAATATATTCTGGTTTGTTTAACACGTTTTTTATTTAGTAAATAATTCTATATGTTTTTTCTACATAGTTTAGATAAGTTTATTATTAATCTACAATACAGAACATTAAATATAGTAATAAATATATGTAGGTGTGAAATCTGTGGATCTGGTAACCCTGCAGGTGAGAAACACATGGCTGTGGTTAACAGTTCAGTGTTTCTGTTAGCCAATAGCGATGCTTCAGGTAAAAATCTCATAAGCCCTGCCCCCGTGGAGAGCTGGTGTGGCACTGTATAGAAACACACTGTACATAAATACACTGTATATAAACACACTGTATACAAACACACTGTATACAAACACACTGTATATACAGTAAACACTTTGGGTGAGTGAGATCCTGCAGTTCTTTAAATGTTGTTCTGGGTTCTTTTGGGATCTCCTGGATGAGTTCTTCATGCCCTTTTGGAGTAATTTTGTTCGGTCGGCCGGTCACTCCTGGGAAGGTTCACCAGTGTTCCATGTTTTTTCTCCGTTAGTGAATAATAGTGAATCACTGTGGTTCTCTGGAGTCCCAAAGCTTTAGAAATGATTTAATAACCTTTTCCAGACTGATAGATGATCAATAACTGAGTTTTTTTCTTATCTGTTGTTGAGTTTCTTCAGATGGGGGTTTAATAATAATAATGTGCTGCTTTTATCTGAGATCTTTTATCTGCTTCATGTTGATTAGTATTTTTTTTATTAACAGATATGTATTTAATATATATTGTTTTTTTTGATTAAATGAATAGAATTAATGTTTTATTACAGGTATGAAGCTGCTGTGGATCAGGATTCAGTTCTTACCCAGTTTTGAGTGTCCGAAGCAGAAAACACATCCGTCAGCTCCGTTCAACACCGACTGAATCACCTCCGCCACCGTGCCCGCACACACCTCCGCCTGCAGGTACACACCACACCTTTACACACACCTTACACACACCTCACACACACCTCCGCCTGCAGGTACACACCACACCTTTACACACACCTTACACACACCTCACACACACCTCCGCCTGCAGGTACACACCACACCTTTACACACACCTTACACACACCTTACACACACCACCTTTACACACACCTCCGCCTGCAGGTACACACCACACCTTTACACACACCTTACACACACCTCCGCCTGCAGGTACACACCACACCTTTACACACACCTCACACACACCTCCGCCTGCAGGTACACACCACACCTTTACACACACCTTACACACACCTCACACACACCTCCGCCTGCAGGTACACACCACACCTTTACACACACCTTACACACACCTTACACACACCACCTTTACACACACCTCCGCCTGCAGGTACACACCACACCTTTACACACACCTTACACACACCTTACACACACCACCTTTACACACACCTCCGCCTGCAGGTACACACCACACCTTTACACACACCTTACACACACCTTACACACACCACCTTTACACACACCTCCGCCTGCAGGTACACACCACACCTTTACACACAACTTACACACACCTCACACACACCTCCGCCTGCAGGTACACACCACACCTTTACACACACCTTACACACACCTCCGCCTGCAGGTACACACCACACCTTTACACACACCTCACACACACCTCCGCCTGCAGGTACACACCACACCTTTACACACACCTCACACACACCTCCGCCTGCAGGTACACACCACACCTTTACACACACCTTACACACCACACCTTTACACACACCTCACACACACCTCCACCTGCAGGTACACACCACACCTTTACACACACCTCACACACACCTCCGCCTGCAGGTACACACCACACCTTTACACACACCTTACACACACCTCCGCCTGCAGGTACACACCACACCTTTACACACACCTTACACACACCTCCGCCTGCAGGTACACACCACACCTTTACACACACCTCACACACACCTCCGCCTGCAGGTACACACCACACCTTTACACACACCTTACACACACCTCACACACACCTCCGCCTGCAGGTACACACCACACCTTTACACACACCTTACACACACCTCCGCCTGCAGGTACACACCACACCCTTACACACACCTCCGCCTGCAGGTACACACCACACCTTTACACACACCTTACACACACCTCCACCTGCAGGTACACACACCACCTTTACACACACCTTACACACACCTCCGCCTGCAGGTACACACCACACCTTTACACACACCTTACACACACCTCACACACACACCTCCGCCTGCAGGTACACACCACACCTTTATACAGGTAGCAGAACAGGTAAAAAAACTGACGGACAGGTAGAAGTTGTAGGAGTTGCTTACCTGTGAAGCATCATGGGAAAAGGCAGCGTCAAAGGCGAACATTTTGGGCGGGGCCTGGTTGGAGGCGGGGCGTTTCTGGGCGGGGCTTTGCTGGGTGTTGGCTGCCGGGTCCATGATGGTCACCTGCTTTTTACGAGAGTCGACCTTCAGGAAGGAGCTGGACTCCGAATCAGCCGGAGAAACAGGACACACCCGCAACATCACCTTTACCTGTACACACACACACACAAACACACACACAAACACACACACAAACACACACACACACACACACACACACACACACAGTGTGTTATACACTGAGCTGCTGGTTGACGCTGTGAAGGAGCTCCAGCAGCTCATTTACGGGAACAGCAATGTTATTTTATTTACTATTCTGTTTATTGTTGATGTAAAAGTTGGGTTTGTGCTGCTGTGTTCATGTGTGTGTAATAAGTGGGGGCGTACGCTCGGCTCGGCACAGCGCCTGTGTTACCGAGATAGCGATGAACGTCTGACTGTTGGCGTCTGTCTAGGTTGTATTCAGTCAGTGGAGCTCCTGTGTTTTCTGTTACCAAGATAAACAAGATAAAACTCCAGAAATGTACCTGAACACACCTCATTTCCAGAACACCACGCCCATCAGTGTAGATATATTCAGAAGCTCTGCTGCTGTTTAAACCAGACAGTACTGATATATCATGTTTTAATACCACAGACATTATTTTTAAGGTTTTTTTAAGGAGGCATGTTGGTAAGGGCTGGGAGGTGGAGGTGAGGAGGTAGAGTGGAGCAGGAGATGAAGATGTGAGATACAGAGAGATGCTGAGGAGGAGGAGGAGAGGGAGAAGATGAAGATGTAGAGGAGGAGGAGGAGGAGGTGAGGAGATGCTCCTCTGAGGATATGGTAATTATTCCCCAGAGTTCTCAGTGTTCAGCTCTTTCCTGGATTCACTCCTTTATCTCAGATCAAAGAAACAGAACCTCTTCATCTGCTCGTCTCCCAGACATCTCTCACAACTCATCTTCACCCGCACTTATCTATTTACTGCCTCAGCACGGAGAGACAGAGTGTGTGTGTGTGTGTGTGTGTGTGTGTGTGTGGGATGTTAAATATCACACTGGGATTAAAGCTGAAGCTCCTGAATGTGAGGAATAGAAGAACATCTGCAACAAAACAACAACAACAGACTACTGACACCCAGCACTCAGTACAGTACACACTCACTGGCCACTTTATCAGAAACACCTACCTTATAGCTACACTCACTGGCCACTTTATCAGAAACACCTACCGTATACTAGAGCTGCATGATATTGAAAAAAATTACATTGAAAATTTTTATTTTTCGACTATATATACCGCCATATTAAACAATGCAGGGCATCACTATGACATCTTCAGCCCCACCCCCACCCGTGCGCTGTCTCGCTGCCGGACCAATCAAGAGCTGAGTCAGAGCCGAGCTCTCAAAACCCCATAAAACAGCAAAACAACAGTAATCTGCCCTTTAATCAGCATTTCAATGTCTTTTTAAAAGGTAAATAATAGCGTTTGTTTTTCAGGGATTAAAAGTGTGAATTCAGCTGTAACTGGAAATATCTGCACTGATAAACTGTGCTGCACTGAGGAGCACAGCTTTACACACCTGCTCACGTTTACAAGCACGTGCCCGACCATGTGGATGGAGGCCATGCGTGAGGTTACCTCCTGTTTACTTGTGCATGCGCACATCACGATGATGCTTAAACCATATATCGAGCAGCCCTACCTTATAGCTACACTTACTGGACACTTTATCGGAAACACCCACTGGTTCTCACGGGTTAACTGCCGGTGATTCACAGATCAGACTCTGAGAGCAGGATGACGGAGAATCGTCCAAATATTTACGCAAAGCTTAAATTCCAGAAAATATTACAAAATAAATCACAGATCTGTACTCTCTCTCTCTCTCTCTCTCTCAGACTCCGGCTGCTGATGGAGAAGCAGCATGACCTACTGTACTCTCTCTCTCTCTCTCAGACTCCGGCTGCTGATGGAGATACAGCATGATCTACTGTACTCTCTCTCTCTCTCTCTCTCTCTCAGACTCCGGCTGCTGATGGAGAAGCAGTGGTAGAGCTGATCTGGTATAGCCGGCGCTGGTTCCTCTCTCTGAGCTGAGAGCAGGGTGCAGGGTGTGGATCTGGTTGGTAGATGTTCGGCTCGTTGGGCTCAGCGCTCTCCGCTCTCGGCTGCAGTTGTGATGAATATTTAATGAGGCGTTGTCGTGAGTGTGTAGCGTGTCGGTGAAGCGGCGGCGGCGCTCTGATACAGCGTAAATAATTGATTTGGACGTCATTTCTGATCGAACAGCGGCCTGGACCAGCGCCAAACTCTGAGAGAGCGGCATTCACTGAATAATTCAGCAGCACAAAACACACACACACACAGACTATACACACACACACACACACTATACACACACACACACACACACACACTATACACACACACACACACACACACACACACACTATACACACACACACACTATACACACAAACACAAACACACACACACTATACACACACACACACTATACACACAAACACAAACACACACACACCAGAGTACTGAGGGAGCATATCATTAAAACCTCAGATCACAAACACCTGAATATCAGCATTAAATCACACCACAGTACTCTACAGCTGCAGGAAAGAGTATGTGATCTCTGGGATTATACTTGTATTTCTGCATAAATTGGTGATTAAATGTGTTCTGATCTTCATCTAAATCACAACAATAGACAAACACAGTCTGATTAAACTAAAACCACACAAAACATTATATATATTTGCATGGTTTTATTGAACACAGCATGTTAATATTCACAGTGAGAGTAAATAAAAGTTTGTGAATCTTTGTATTTAATAACTGGTTGATCCTCCTTTATCAGCAAAAACCTCAACCAATGGTTTCCTGTAGCTGCAGATCAGAGCTGCAGAACGGTCAGGAGGAATTCTGGATCATTCCTCTTCACTAAACTGTTTCAGTTCAGCTATAATATTATGGGATATCTGGAGTGAATCTCTCTCTTGAGGTCATGATGCTGCAGCATCTCAGTTGGGTTCAGGAGGTCAGGACTCTCCAGAAGGAGTATTTATTTATTTTCTTCTGTTGAAGTCGTTCGGTTGTTGATTTATTTCTATGTTTTGGGTCGTTGTTCTGTTGCATCATCCGTCCTCTGTTGAGCTTCAGTTGGAGGACAGATGGTTTTAAGTTTACATTTTCCTGTAAAATGTAAACCTCGTAAACTTGGGAATTCATTTTTCTGTTGATGACGGCAAAATCCGTCCAGACCCTGAGACAGCAAAGCAAAGCAGCCCTAAACCGTGATGCTCCCTCCACCATGTTTCACAGTTGGGATGAGGTTTTGATGATGGTGTTGTGTGTTTTCCTTCCAAACAACTCAATTTTGGTTTCATCTGTCCACAGTATATTTATACAGTACTGCTGTGGAACATCCAGGTGCTTTTTTTAAACGTTAAACGTGCAGCAAAAATGTTTTTTTGGACAGCAGTGTCTTCCTCCGTGGTGTCCTCCCATCAACTCCATTCTTGTTTTAATGTTTTCCTTATTGTATTTATTGATTTGTCAACAAAATTTCAGCATGTCCCAGAGATGTCTGTGTTTGGTCTTCAGCTGAGACTCTAGGATTCTTCCTCACCTCATTGATCATTCTGCATGTGCTGTGCTCTTACAGTCACCTTTACAGGACTTTACCACACCTAGAGAGAGTAGCAGCAACAGTGCTGAACTTTCTCCATTTGTAGAGTGTCTGTCTTACCGTGGACTCATGAACATCAAAGCTTTTAGAGATACTTTTGTAACTCTACAAAAGTAACTCTTTATGTAAATCAACAATTCTTGAATGTAGGTCTATAGTGGAGTATATAATACTGTACTACAAAAACCGTACTATACCACACAGTTCCATACCATACCATACCAGTATATAATACTGTACTATACCATACCATACTTTAACATACCATACTATGCAATACCAAACAATACCATACTGTATCATACCACACCATACAATACAGTACTGTACCGGTATACAATACCATACTATACCATACAGTACCATACAATACAATACCATACTATTCAACAATACCATACTATACCATAATAATACTATAGCTCATGGGATATATTTAATATAATATATATAATAATGCTATGCTACATGATACAATATAACATGGTATGATACACATTATATTATTACAGCATTACAATGTGCTCTATATTACACCTCACACACACTGGGCGGAGTCAGAGTTGGGGTGTAATTGATTATGTAATTAGTGTAATTAAGGATGTAATTATGTAATTAAAGGATTAAAGTAATTACTGTGCTTCACTTTTCACTTCCACACAATCATACTGTTGTCTACTGCGAGTGTGTGTGTGAGACAGAGAGTGTGTGTGTGTGTGTGTGTGTGTGTGTGTGTGTGTGTGTGTGTGTGTGTGTGTGTGTGTGTGTGTGTGTGTGTGTGTGTGTGTGTGTGGAGCTCATTACCCCCCCGCTAGGTCGAGGTGGAGCCGGGGTGTCTCTCTCTCTCCCACTGAGACCCCTGAGCTCCAACTGAGAGACAGAGTGATTAATCACACACACACACACACACTCTGACGAACACACACACAGTTCTGATTTAGAGTGTATTCACACCTGAAAATCTTAACTAAACTAACTGTATTCTGTTCTGTATTTAATCCAGTTAGTTTTAGTTTCACACTGCAGTTTAGTTACTAAAAGAATAAACTACTTTACTACATCCTGTCATCATTACTCACTTACGTGGGCGGAGTCTCTTGTACCCGTACTGCTCTGTAATTAATCTACAGTTACAGTAGATACAGAATCACCAGCACTGTAATCTGTTGTACCCGTACTGCTCTGTAATTAATCTACAGTTACAG
Organism: Astyanax mexicanus; assembly: GCF_023375975.1. Taxonomy (NCBI): domain Eukaryota; kingdom Metazoa; phylum Chordata; class Actinopteri; order Characiformes; family Acestrorhamphidae; genus Astyanax; species Astyanax mexicanus. The sequence goes on from NC_064421.1 coordinate 224,933, forward strand.
TAGATACAGAATCACCAGCACTGTAATCTGCTGTACCCATACTGCTCTGTAATTAATCTACAGTTACAGTAGATACAGAATCACCAGCACCGTAATCTGTTGTACCCATACTGCTCTGTAATTAATCTACAGTTACAGCAGATACAGAATCACCAGCACCGTAATCTGTTGTACCCGTACTGCTCTGTAATTAATCTACAGTTACAGTAGATACAGAATCACCAGCACCGTAATCTGTTGTACCCGTACTGCTCTGTAATTAATCTACAGTTACAGTAGATACAGAATCACCAGCACCGTAATCTGTTGTACCCGTACTGCTCTGTAATTAATCTACAGTTACAGTAGATACAGAATCACCAGCACTGTAATCTGTTGTACCCATACTGCTCTGTAATTAATCTACAGTTACAGCAGATACAGAATCACCAGCACTGTAATCTGTTGTACCCATACTGCTCTGTAATTAATCAACAGTTACAGTAGATACAGAATCACCAGCACTGTAATCTGTTGTACTCGTACTGCTCTGTAATTAATCTACAGTTACAGTAGATACAGAATCACCAGCACCGTAATCTGTTGTACCCATACTGCTCTGTAATTAATCTACAGTTACAGTAGATACAGAATCACCAGCACTGTAATCTGTTGTACCCGTACTGCTCTGTAATTAATCTACAGTTACAGTAGATACAGAATCACCAGCACTGTAATCTGTTGTACCCGTACTGCTCTGTAATTAATCTACAGTTACAGTAGATACAGAATCACCAGCACTGTAATCACCGTAACTGTAAGCCATAGCTATAGTGTGAGTGTACGTTGAGTGTGTGTGAGAGTGTGTGTGAGAGTGTGTGTGTGTGTGTGTGTGTGTGTGTGTGTGAGAGAGATCTTACACTATAATAAAGTAACTGGACACTAAAATTGGCGTCCAGTTTTCCTCTGGAGAGACAAAGAAAAAATCCACAGAGACTCATTATATTATATAGACCCTCCAACACACTCCAAACACCCCCCCCCCCCACTCACACACACACACACAAACATGGAGATGGTGTGTGTGTGTGTGTGTGTGTGTGTGTGTATCCAGAGTGTATTAAAACCAGCAGCTCCATAAACACAGAACACAGTCGTAGCAGCAGCTTAACATTTTACAGCCCTGGATCATCATCATACACTCATCTCCCAGTCAAACCTGCTGGGAACTGGGAGGAACTGGACACGGATTAAGCCTCGAGAAGAGGACCTGAGAGAGAACCACTATATGTACTAGCCAAAAATATCCAGCATGCTGTCAAATTTACAACAAGACTGTTCAGTAGAGACGAAGCTCAGTGTCTCAGCCCGCCTTCACTGAGTTTACAGTGCAGCCGACCAGTGATTTAAAATGAATGTCCCAAAAAGTAAAAGTGCAGTGCATTATTGTATTTAATTACAAAACCAATTACATTTCTATCTAATTACAGTACCGGAGCTCAGCTCTGTTTACTCTATTTACCGCTGAGATCAACACACTTGAGATCGGACTAAAACAGCCTGAATATAATCTGAACTGACTATCAAATATACTCCTCAGGTTTGAGCTTAACGGCTGTTCAGGTGCAGTTAAACCTGATTTATTACCCAGATAATAATTAATACAGATATTAACTAATGCTAATCTCTGGTGCTCCATGCTATACTGTTTTAAACTAAACATATTATTTATATTGCTCACCGCTCATCTTCACGCTGCTACATTTACGCATAAAAAATTGTGTGGACGCAAAACTACTTATTGAAAACACTATATTTGAAAGTGCAAATACAAATATGCACAAATACACTGCACAAATATATGTACTGTTCTGGAACACAGAACCTTCTAGCTGTATTCACGTTTTTTTCTCCAGCACCAGAGAACTCTGACCAATCAGAGGAGACATTGAGCTTGCATGGTTTGTTGGGGCTCATTTGTGCCTGTGTGAAAACAAACCAAACCAAACCAAACCAAGGGGAAAATGCTCCAAATAAACCAAAAGCAAAAAAAAACAGTCTAAACATCTAAATACAGCTTTTAGCTCTATCCGGATGGGATTAGTTTGTTCTGCAATTGAAAAAACAGGAGGATCAATGAGTTTTTAGGTTTTAGGTTTTTCGGTCACATGATCTCGTCACGGCGTTCAGTAGCTCCTCCATTTCCACTCGCTGTTGTGTTTTTAACGTGGATCTCCGTGGAAACCGTGGCGCGCCCAAAGTGTAATTACGGTGCACAGCAGTGGACAAATATCTATTTTATTAAAGGCGAGGAGACGAATCTCAGAGATGTGCGTCCGGACGGGACTAAAATTACCGGAGGAGCACGGAGTTCAGAGAAAAACAGTAGATAATTCAGCCTGTAATTTTCTCAGAGGACGTCTGAGAAAAACACCTACATGATCGTTCTGGACGAGAATAAAATCAAATAAATCCTGAAAATAATCCTGTCCTGATAGGGCTAGGGTATTACTGATTAATTAGCTGGTTAGATATCCGACAGCCCGACTACAACTCATCCATCTACTCCAGACGACATAGGAGATGGAGGAGGAGGAGGAAGAGGAGATGGAGGAGAAGATGGACAGATATCAGTCTGATGTTGATGAGATCAGATCACTCTGAGGGAAGATGTTCAGTTAGACGGTGTTTATCTGCAGCGTTTACCCTCAAAATCCCCACCGTTCACTTTCTACAACAGAGTGACACTGCAGAACAATACAGACCAATCAGTAACTGTATTACACTAAAAAACACAACCATGAGTTACACTGTTTACTACACAGTTACACTGTTACAGTTAATAGTCACATGATTATAACTGATGAATTACAATGTTACAGTTGAGTGACGCTGTTATAATGATGTGTTACACTGTTTACTGAATAGTTACACCCAGCCAATAGCAGACAGCGTACTCTCAACCAGAAACAACCATCCACCTGGAGGACGGCATCCAATCCATATCTGGGCACAGTCATACATACATTTACCCCCACACACATGTTTTTAGACTGTGGGAGGAAACCCAATCAGACACAAGGAGAAACATGGAAACTCCACCCAGATTTGAACCTAAGACCCCAGTGCTGAGAGGCGAACTTGCTAACCACTAAACCACCTCTAATCATCTCTCTAATCACAGTGCCGCCCACGAATGATAAGTTACACTGTTTTACTGAATACTTACACTGTTACAGTGAAGGGTTACATTTCTACAGCGGATACACTGTTACTCTGAAGAGTTACACTGTTACTCTGAAGAGATACACTGTTACTCTGAAGAGATACACTGTTACTCTGAAGAGATACACTGTTACTCTGAAGAGATACACTGTTACTCTGAAGAGATACACTGTTACTCTGAAGAGATACACTGTTACTCTGAAGAGATACACTGTTACTCTGAAGAGTTACACTGTTACTCTGAAGAGTTACACTGTTACTCTGAAGAGTTACACTGTTACTCTGAAGAGTTACACTGTTACTCTGAAGAGTTAAACTGTTACTCTGAAGAGATACACTGTTACTCTGAAGAGTTACACTGTTACTCTGAAGAGTTACACTGTTACTCTGAAGAGATACACTGTTACTCTGAAGAGATACACTGTTACTCTGAAGAGTTACACTGTTACTCTGAAGTGATACAGTGTCACAGTTAAAGATTATATGGTGAAACTGAAGATACAGAGTTTCAGTAATTGAAACATTGTTACTCTGAAGAGTTACAGTGTTACAGAGCAGCTCTTTATTAGTAACAGTAGTTCATTAGGGATATCCGAGTGTCTGATTGGTCATAAGAGATCAGTCTGCAGACTCTGGATCAGTGCTACATTTCACCAATACAAATATCACTATTACCATCCAGCACCGCCGCAGCTTGATTATACACGGCTAACAAGCCTCCGCCACCGCCACCAGCACCGCACACACACTACACACACACACACACAGGGCTCGGCCTCGTACACACCACCTCATTATCTGCAACAAATTAGAAAACGATAGTGTAAAACCTGAAAACGCTCTTAATTAGGATTAAAACAACCCAAAAGTAACAGAACTATCAGAAACCCCAATTAATGCAGAACCTTCACACTAAACCATAAAACTATATTTACCCTCACATCTCTATTATAAATATACACTACTTAAAATAACGAAGAGAACACTTAATGATCACAGGATAAAACACAGAGAGCCCTATTTAAGTGATCTGTAATGTGTCTTTGCTATCGTAACGATGGGAAAAGTACACCTTGCACGACTCGAAACCCACAAAAGTCATGTATTAATTCTCTTAATCATTAATCGTGGGTGTGGTTAATCATGTTTTGGGCGTAACGTGAAATAAATAAACCAATCAGAGCATCATCTGTTTGCCCATCATTCCCTAAGAGTAGATCAGGTGAGCTCTGTCTTTGGTGGATTGCTATTGTAACGGTGCAGCTACCTGGACGTGTTCAACAAACTCTTCTCAGCAGAGGAAACTGAGCTGCTGGTTGACGCTGTGAAGGAGCTCCAGCAGCTCATTTACGGGAACAGCAATGTTATTTTATTTACTATTCTGTTTATTGTTGATGTAAAAGTTGGGTTTGTGCTGCTGTGTGTTCATGTGTGTGTAATAAGTGTTACCGAGATAGCGATGAACGTCTGACTGTTGGCGTCTGTCTAGGTTGTATTCAGTCAGTGGAGCTCCTGTGTTTTCTGTTACCAAGATAAACAAGCAAAACTCCAGAAATGTACCTGAAAACACCTCATTTCCAGAACACCACGCCCATCAGTGTAGATATATTCAGACGATCTGCTGCTGTTTAAACCAGACAGGAGGAAGATAGGAGTGAAAATAGATCTGTTGGATTCAGAGCTCATTATAACTCTGATATTCTGGATTAAACATTAATATTATAAACCAAATCCAAACAGAATCTAATCTCTCCCAGACTCTCATTTCATTACCAACACTCCAAATTTACCCTTTATTAGAATATTTACACCCAATAACCCCCCCCCCCCCCCCCACATACTCACACTCACTGCGGCCACTTTATTGGAAACAGATAGACTGTGTTTATCTTGGTCGGGATAATGAACATAATTGAACTGAATTCAGACAGCCTGAGTGCTTATCTGGCAGAGAGTGTGTGTGTGTGTGTGTGTGTGTGTGTGTGTGTGTGTGAGAGAGAGCTGGCACTGGCCGAGTCCAAACACAGATGAGCCTCTTCAGCCTCAGCTGCTCTGAGCCAAAACACACACACACACACACACACTATACACACACACACTGCCCACTTGAAACCTGCAGATGCCTGATTGGCCAGAATGTTTTAATACAAATAAACCAGTTTATTTTCTGTATCTGTGTGAACACCTCTGTGGATCAGTGTAGAAGAAATAGAAACAGTGTATAACTGCAGTGTGTAAAAAAAAAAAATATATATATATATAAATCCAAACTAATCTAGCTCTGTGTGAAAAAGTGTTTCCCCCCATGAATTAACTGTGATTAATCACTTTTTGTAAAGCTGAGTTTAATTTCACTACTACCCACAACCAGGCCTGATTACTGATCACAGACCTGTAGACTCAATAAATCACTTAAATAGAACCTGTCTGACAACATGAAGCAGATAAAAGATCTCAGATAAAAGCAGCACATTATTATTATTAAACCCCATCTGAGGAAACTCAACAACAAAAAGTTATTGATCATCTATCAGCCTGGAAAAGGTTATAAAATCATTTCTAAAGCTTTGAGACTCCAGAGAACCACAGTGATTCACTATAAACAGGTGTATCAGCAGGATGTGAGGTAAGAGCTCACCTTGCCCAGGCCGGGGTTATCTCGGACCTTGCTGATTGCCCGGAGCAGGCAGGGCGGGGCCGGGGGCGGGGACACCTGTAAGATCCCACTGAAGTTGGTGGGGTAGAGTGGAGGATCACAGACTGCAGGGGGCGCCGGACGCTGTTTCTTCTTCTTAGAGGAGAGATTCAGTTTCTGAGCAGCTCTGAGAAAAACACAGAACAAATAAAGTTCTATACTGCAGATATTAACACCCAGCAAAACATTAACATCAACACAGCAGATCATTTAAATCACCTGTAGCCACGCCCCTATGGTTACACACTTACTCAGTGGGTTTTAGCCCCTCCCCTCTGATCATTTAGGTGAGAAACCAGAGAAACATTCATTACTGACCAGGGTTTTTATCAATAAAGGAAGTGAACGAAATATTGGAAACTGAAAGTTTACAGAAACTAATAGAAACAGAAATTATATTAAAAAACAGTAACTAACTAACTAACTAACTAAAAAACGAACTAAAACGAGCTGAAATTATAAATAGAATAACCTTCGTTTTCATGTTTGTATTTTATTTATAAGCACTGTTTCAACTCCAGCAGTTTAACAGCGGGCGGCAACGCACAGCACCTCACGGTCCGTGACGTCACTTCCTGTTACAAAAACGCAAAATAACGAGGGCTGCAACAATTAGCCGATATAATCGACAATGTAGATTATTTAAATTTGTCAACTACAAATTTCATTGTCGACTAATCGTTAATGTGTAACAGTACCACACTACACACAGTGCTGGAGACAGAACCGCAATGGATGATGGGTAAATTACTCACTCACACAGTTTATAGTCAAATTAATATCAAACATCCAGACATTTAAATACCTTTTGAATCTCGGCATTTAGATGTTTCTATCTTTTTTAGAGATGGAGGACGTGTCAGGAATAATCGCTGACTAATCGACTAATCGAGAAAATAATCATCAGATTAGTCGACTACTAAAATAATCATTAGCTGCAGCTCTACAGAAATCACTGAGGAAGCTGCAGAACTGTGCATGAGCGAGAGGGAGATAAAAGCATGAAGTTCTGTAGTGAAACAGGAGATTCAGTATGAGGAATAAACTCAGATATACGTCTGTTAGAGAAGCAGCATAAGAGCAGCTCATACACCAGAACACTGCAAGCGGGAGGATGAACTGATGAACACTCTAACATTAATGTATTTTAGACAGCTGTGTTTATGTTCTATGTTATATATGTGTGAGGTACAGTATAGAGTTAGTTCTGCACTGATATGGTAAAAAGCTGTATCTGTATCCAGTGCTGGAATTGGATAATTCTGGTGTAAATTAGTGAAACCTGTAGATTTTATTGGGTTTCTGAGGTTCTTTATGTTTCTCTCAGATTAAGCTCTCTGATTGGATGTCTGTTTGATGTTTCTGTGTTTTTTATTGGCTGTTTTAAGCAGCAGTATTACATATATTTAGCACTAAGTTAGCTAAGTTGTGGACTGTTACAGATGTTGTGGACAGTTGGTTGTTTCACAGTAACTGAATATATATATATATATTTTGATTGAGTTTTATAACAGAATACTTTTTTTTTAACTCTGCACCTCACAAATAACCCAAAGTATAAAAAAACTAAAACTAATACTGCACTGTAAACTCATACGTTGTTTGAACTCAAATGATTTAAGTCTGTTTTACATAAAATTGGATATTTCTAATCAATACTCAACTATATATACTGTACTATTCAAACTGAGATCTTTGAGTTGAATCAACTTATAATAACTGAGTTTATTCTGTTTTTGTCATTAACAGCTTCTTTTCTATTGGCTTCTGTCACAATCTATTTGCATACTGGGCGTGTCCAACAGTTTCTGACTAACACTCACCATCAGTGTGTAGTGATTCCCCCCCTGGGCTACCTTACAAATAAATCAACTTCCCCTTTAGTTGTAATTAAAACTTGATGTTTTAAGTTATGCTAACTTACAGTGTAGAATGAATTAATAAAAACTAACTAAAACTAAGCATTATTAAAAAAATAAAAACGAATAAATACTAGAAAACCCGCTATAAAAACGTATTAAAACCAACTGAATTAGAGAAAAAGTGAAAAATAAAATGAAAGAACAATTTCAAAACTAATATAATCTTGAAACTGACACACACACACACACACACACACACACACACACACACCCTACACACACCCTACACACACCCTACACACACCCTACACACACCCTACACACACCCTACACACACACTCACACACACTCACACACACTCACACACACACACTCACACACTCACACACACACACACACACACACACACACACACACACACACACACACACACACACAGCGCTAGGCTAACAGCACAGTGGGAGTAAAAGTTTAGAAGATAAATAAACTGAACTAAACTGTTCAGCCCACACACACACCACTCAATTTGCATATATGCTAATTTGGGGAAGGTGTGTTGGACGAGTTTCTGATGTGCATCCTAATTAGCATCTGCGTAGGCTAGCTACAGTTTCACACTGCGCACACACACACACTTACACCAAACGCGCATACACACACCAACACACTGCCCGCCCCCGCACAGTGTGTAATTAGCGAGCTCGTCCCCATATGCTGCAGCTTTACGGCGGAGCAGCTTCAGATGCAGCGAGGCTGGATCAGTTAGCGCTAAACCGCTAATGACCGGATCCAGCCAAACCCGACTTCTACACAACTTTATCAGTACTGAGACTTTCAGAGTTTCAGACGACCAGAGTTCAGATAAAGAACTTCCTCAAAATGTGCACTGACTGTTCTGGACGGCCAGTCCTGCCTCTAATCTCTACGACAAATATATTTCTTTATAGAACCAAAAGTGATTCTTTTCTGGCATCATTTAGAGAATCTTTTGTATTACCATAATTTTCCCTATCTTACACTGTACACACGGTGCGTTGTGATGCTCATCACTATCTTACATCCCTCTAACAGATCTATTATTCACTCCTTCCTCCTGCCTGGTTTAAACAGCAGCAGAGCTTCTGAATATATCTACACTGATGGGCGTGGTGTTCTGGAAATGAGGTGTATTCAGGTACATTTCTGGAGTTTTATCTTGTTTATCTTGGTAACAGAAAACACAGGAGCTCCACTGACTGAATACAACCTAGACAGACGCCAACAGTCAGACGTTCATCGCTATCTCGGTAACACAGGCGCCGTGCCGAGCCGAGCGTACACCCCCACTTATTACACACACATGAACACACAGCAGCACAAACCCAACTTTTACATCAACAATAAACAGAATAGTAAATAAAATAACATTGCTGTTCCCGTAAATGAGCTGCTGGAGCTCCTTCACAGCGTCAACCAGCAGCTCAGTTTCCTCTGCTGAGAAGAGTTTGTTGAACACGTCCAGGTAGCTGCACCGTTACAATAGCAATCCACCAAAGTCAGAGCTCACCTGATCTACTCTTAAAGAGAATTTTATTTATTTATTTCACGTTACGCCCAAAACATGATTAACCACACCCACGATTAATGAATTAGAGAATTAGTACATGACTTTTGTGGGTTTCGAGCTGAGCAAGATGTACTTTTCCCGTCATTATGATAGCAAAGACACACTGACACACTCTAAGTCAAGCTGCACTATTTCCTCCTGCCCTCACTGTCCTCATCAGTAGATAAAGAAGATGAAGGAGATGAAGATGATGATGAGTGTGCTGATTATCTGCATTACTGCAGCTCTGGGCGTTCTCCCTGTCTCTCACCGTTACATCAGTACAGAGCAGGAGCCCATCTCCCGTCTGACTAACTGTCTGTCTGTCTCAGTGTCTGTCTGTCTGACTGCATGACCTCCTGCAGCAGAGATCAGCTTCTCCTCATCCTCGTCCTTCATCACCATAGAGGAGCTTCTTATTAGAAAGACGAGACGCTGTAGAGAGTCAGGATCCTCCCAGAGACAAGTTACAGGACTTTATTTATAGAGTCAGACTGTCGCCACCCAATAAACAGTGTGAAAACAGAGGGATTAGTGATTTCACACTTACAGAAACGATCCGCACCAAGGGCCCTCTTTTAGTGAACTATAGTGCTTTAGGTAATTGTGCTTTGTGATGCTGAATTTAAGGGCGTGTCAAAAAACACACCTTGTGCAGCTCGAAACACAGAGCAAAAGTCATGTACTAATTCTCTTAATTAATGATGGGTGTTAATAATAATTTTGGGCGTAACGTGAAATAAACTAATTAGAGGGTCATCTGTTTGCTCATCATTCTCTTTAAGAGTAGATCAGGTGAGCTCTGACTTTGGTGGACTGCTATTGTAACGGTGCAGCTACCTGGACGTGTTCAACAAACTCTTCTCAGCAGAGGAAACTGAGCTGCTGGTTGACGCTGTGAAGGAGCTCCAGCAGCTCATTTACGGGAACAGCAATGTTATTTTATTTACTATTCTGTTTATTGTTGATGTAAAAGTTGGGTTTGTGCTGCTGTGTGTTCATGTGTGTGTAATAAGTGGGGGTGTACGCTCGGCTCGGCACGGCGCCTGTGTTACCGAGATAGCGATGAACGTCTGACTGTTGGCTTCTGTCTAGGTTGTATTCAGTCAGTGGAGCTCCTGTGTTTTCTGTTACCAAGATAAACAAGATAAAACTCCAGAAATGTACCTGAACACACCTCATTTCCAGAACACCACGCCCATCAGTGTAGATATATTCAGAAGATCTGCTGCTGTTTAAACCAGACAGGAGGAAGGAGTGGGAATAGACTGTTAGTGGGGTGTAAGATAGCAACGCACCTTGCACAGGGTGCACAATATGGCCAATCAGAGTCTGATTTAACCAGAATAACCAGTGCTGGTGTGAAAAACCCGAATCTCTTTCTGAAAAGCTGACTGAGAGCCGAGTGGCACAGACTGGCATCACTCTGCCTCGCACGAGGGCATGAAGTTATAATGTGGAGAGAGTGAGACAGCAGAGTGACACAGCAGAGTGAGAGAGACAGACTGCTGCTGAAAGTCAGCCAGGCCTGTAGGGGGCGCTGTCTAACCCCTGACTCACACCGGGTCAGTGCAGTTCAGACGATGCCCTGGATACCCCCGTCCAGCGGTGCCAGTGCTAACTTAGCCGGCCTGCTAACAGATGCGGGACTCAGGGCTCACTTTTAGCAGCTTGTAGTAAGGGGTTGCATGGTGGTTGCTGTGGCACCCCTGGTGGTTGCTATGCCAAAGTTGTAAGAAGTTGCTGGGTGGTTGCTATAGCATTGTTATGCATGTTGCATGGCATGGTTTTTGCCATAGTATCCTAGGTGATTGCAAAGTGGTGTTGGTAACTGGTTGCTCGGAGGTTGCTAAGGGGTTGCTAGATGATTGACTTGGTATCCCAGGTGGTTGCTAGATGGCTGCTATGGTGTTAATAGGTGAATAGGTAAATAGTTGTTGCTAGGTGGTTGCTTTTGTGTTGGTATTTGGTTGATAGGTGGTTGCTATGGCATTAATATGTGGCTGCTGTAGAGTCCCAGTTGCTTGATAGGGTGTTGGTAAATAGCTGCTAAGTGGTTTCTATGGTGTTGCTAGGTGGTTGCTATGGTGTTGCTATGGTGAGTGCAGACGTCAGCAGGGAGGAAGTTGTGCTGGGTTGATGAAGTGATTCAGATTGGGACAGAACCCGTCTGGACACCGGGGTCACGACCTCTGACCCATAAAACACTCCTGTGCTGAGAAATGAGAAACAGCTGTGTGTGTGTGTGTGTAATCTTTCACATGAAGACTCATTACCTATCAAGCTGCAGTTCACACACACACACATTTACACACACACAAACACACACTCTTACACACACACATTTCCAATAAAGCCTCAGATTTACGGCCGGTTCCTCTCGGAGCTGCAGCAGCGCGGCGGAGTGTGTTCACTCCGGGAGAGCCGGAACACCATCAATCACACACACACACAGAAACACACTACACACACACACACACACACACACACACACAGAAACACACTACACACACACACACACACACACACACTACACACACTACACACACACACACACACAGAAACACACTACACACACACACACACACTACACACACTACACACACTACACACACACACACAGAAACACACTACACACACACACTACACACACTACACACACACACACACACACTACACACTACACACTACACACTACACACACACAGTAACTGAATGTAAAGTTAATAGTGTGTTGTGCTCCCAGGGTTTAGTAAATGGGTGAGCGAGCCTCACACTGAACTCTCTCTCTCTCTGTTAATATAACTGTATAGTAGAAACCTTGTATCTCCTTATTAATAATCCTGCAGTGTGAGATCCTTTACAGCACAGGGGTGAAGGAAGATATCCATATATCAGAGAATCACAACACTTTTACAGATGTTAACTGCAGAATGTAATGCAGAGAGAAATATCGTATAAGTATTGGTGTCAGAAGTGGTTAATTTAATGTAGTGTTTAAGCCCCGCCCACTAGATAACAGTGTTGTATTTTATTTTATACTAGAAGAATTTTATTTTCTAATATTGTACAGTATGTTGTGATATATTGTGATATATTGTGATGTGTTGAATCGTAAGTCCTGTATCAGGGATAATGTGTTGGGTTCTCCTGGTTCTGGTGGTTCTGAGGAAGCAGTGAATGTTCTGTATGATCTGGTATTAAATCACACTGATCCGGACCGTATGCAGATCTTTACAGTGTTATATATATATGTATATGTTATATATATATATATATATATATATATATATATATATATATACTGTATATATATATATATATATATATATATATATATATATATATATATATATGCACAGCCTGCTCATATGGCTGATTTATATATAGTGTAGGTTAATGGGCTCTGCATGAGATGCGCCATGATGTTCATTGCTATTTTCCACCCCACCAACCGTCTATTTCTACTGCCTCTGCTGGCCGGTTGCAGTATGATGTGTAACTCCACCTATCCCAATATATTTCAATGACAAAAAGCCCCGCCCATTTTCCATCTCATTTTTCTCCTCTAAACTGTCTTTGGACTGGACTGGACCAGTATAAGCCAGTATAAACCAGTATAAAGTCATATAAACCAGTGTATACTAGTTTATACTGGTTTATATTGGTTTATAAACTAGTATATAGTATGTGATAAAAAAACAGAGAGAGAGAGAGCAGGATGGAGTGATCAGCTGCTGCAGTTATAAATAAAACTGTGATTAATGAGACTCCCAGCACACACACACACACACACACACACACTCATCCCAATTACTTCATCATCCAGGTGTTTCTCCTCTACTCACACTGTCACCTTCACAGAGGTCAGAGCCCCTCCCACTGCAGATTTACAAAGATCTGATTATAGATCTGATTATAGATCTGATGTTATGGGTAATAAATACAGTAACATTCATTTCTACTAATAAACAGATATCACACAATGGCTGTGTTTAATTATTATTTATTATTATTTATAGTTATTAATCCAGTGACTGTGGGTCATCACTATACATCATCAATACACACGGTCCAGATGGAGAGTGAGCAGGGTGACCAATAACTGACCAATAAGGATCATAACTGACCAATAAGGGTCATAACTGACCAATAACTGACCAATAAGGATCATAACTGACCAATAAGGGTCATAACTGACCAATAACTGACCAGTAAGCGTCATATCTGACCATTCTGACCAATAACCGGCCAGTAAGTGGCAAAAAGACTGATATGAGAACAGATGAATCAGAACCAGTTTCTCACCTGGCGAAGAAGGAAGCTGCAGCAGAGGTTCCAGTAGAGGGCGCTGTGGTGGGCGGGGCCGGTGGGGCGGGGGCGGGGCTTGTGTGTGCCGCCGGACGCTCTGTGTTAAAGCGGTTCAGCGCCGATTCGGTCAGACCCTCCCGGTTCCCCTCTGGAACCATCGGAGAACCCTGTACACAGAGAAACCGCACAGTCAGAGCACAGTATCTAGAACCAGGAGGAGAACCAACGTTCTAATGATACACACAAACATCGTTTAGCATAAATAACAAATTATTATTATTATTATTATTTGTTAATTAAAAATCATTAAAGAGTAAAACAGCTGTTTTTCAATATTTAGAGAATCGATTACTAGAGATGGGATCGATCCGATACAGTATCAGTATCGGGGTGATATTGACGTGATGTAACGTATCTGATATCAGGTGAACGCGGCCGATCCACTTACTGATCCATATTCCAGTCCACAGCTTGAGTTGAACAATAAACCCGCCGTAACATTAAACACAAAACGCATCAAACTCATCACTGATCCGGATTCCAGCTCCACAGTTTACCCTGAACCCCCAGCAGCTTCAGTCTGAGGCTAACTGAGTAACTTTAGCTGATTATCTACAGAAAAATATAAATTATCTGGAGATTTTTCACTTTAGAAACGGCGAACAGCAGAACGGCTTAATGTAATATTTATAAATTCAGCGTCCGAGAGGTAAACAGATTAACACCAGCAGTCTGTTAGCCTAGCTAACATTAGCATTAGCACCTGATGTTGCATTCTGGTGTTGTAAAGGTATTAAACTACAGACTGGAGTAAACTATAATCATAATCCATATATCCTATAAAACCACAGCATCTACAAACACTAACCAGCACAAACACACCCATCTGTTATTAAACACAGAGATTAATTTAGTTCATCAATACAGTTAGCATCACTGTAGAAGTTCTCCACTGGAAGGTGTGTGAAACCAGGGGAACTTAAGGATTTACGTGTGGAAAGCGCCAAGGAAGGAGATCGGAATCCACCACACCAAGATCAAAGGATACCTCCAGGTAAGTTCAAAGTGCAGAATTTATTCAAAAAAAGTGTAATTAAAGAAAAAAAAGAAAAATAAGAATTAAAAAATACAATGCAAATTAAAGGACTATAATGCAACTTAGCATTGAACAGCAGCCCTACGAATAAATACTGTGCCTAGGCTTCAGGACAGCACTTCACTGAGCTTACTAACTCTTCAGCACTCAGTTACACAACGAGAAAAAAAAAAAAAAGCTCCCCCACTCTAACTTACTGCCCCTTTAAATACTGGAAGCCCCGCCCCGGGCTAAACCAAATCTCAGCAGGTGAGTTAAAACATCCTAATTAAATGCATACAAACATTAACATTTTCTACAATGTGCACATATTCTCACAGATTTAAAATAGCCATTACATCACAACATCTACCGGTAAGTATTCCTTTCAATTAACTTAGTCTTTTTCTTTTACAGGTTCTTCACTCCAGCTCCCCTCTCTCCTGCACTGCCATGGGCCCTTCTGGCTAGTACAAGAAGAGGAACTGTAATGGCTGCCAGTCCTTTGGAACCCGCTTCTCAGGTAAGTATCTCCATGTGTTTGTTAAAACAATTGTCTTTACAGAACATTAAATCTCTAGCAACAGCTTTGGTGATGAGGGAGACTTCTTACCTCATCACAATCACCAGTTAGCCGTTAGCATCTTCAGCAAGATCTGCAGTCTGTTAGCCTAGCTAGCACTGATAAGTAATAAGTAACTAACTAAAGTGAACTAAAGCCATAATCCAAATCCAATATCAAACCACAGATCCCACTCACTCTAAACAGCACTAACAAATCAATCTCTTTCTAATCTACAGTTTGCATCACCGGTTAGCAGTTAGCCATTGCAGCTAATCCACTATGCTACGTGTAATAAATAAATAAATGTCCCCTGCACAACCAGTGCAAAAAATTAGTCTAGAACCCTGTATTTAATATTTAACATATATTTCATATTTTTAATATTTAATAAAAATGTAAATATTTAATTTGAAAGAAAACTATTGTGTGTTTGTATATAAAGTGTGTCAAATAAATGACTTTGGAATCAATCAATCAATTAATCAACCTTTATTTAAACTCGGAGTACATTGAGAGTGGCCCTCATTTACAATGTACACAGGGACGGGATTGACAGAAACAACAACAAAAAAGTAGATAAGTAATAAAAAATAAAAAACAGCATTTTAATAGAATATATAAGATTATTATAAAAACAATGAGGTAAAAAGAATCATTTAAGAGTAGGAATCATAAAATAATAGGTAATAAATAAGCAATAACTAAAATAAGTGTATTGCCCATCACTAGCCAGAACCGGTGTGGTTCTAGAGCAGCCAGTAGTTTGTACAGCATTACACACAGTGCTGAAGACAGAAGTGCAATGGGAGACTTAGTTTGTGTCTCCAAAAGTGCCCAAGATTACATATTAAATCACTAAATATCAGTAATTAAATTTTCATGTTTAAATAAAGCCATTTAAATCTCATGTTCTGCTGTTCCTATCGTTTTTAGAGATAATCGGCAGAAATAATCGTTGACTAATCGACTAATCAAAAAATAATCGTCAGATTAGTCGACTACCTAAATAATTTTTAGTTGCAGCTCTAGTACTTTGATGTTTTTGTTTTGGCTCTCGATGTCCCCGGCTCCAACACAGAGGGCCCGGGGGGGCGGGATCAAAACAAACACTGGAACCAGAACAGCGCCAGGGGCCCGACACCAGTCCAGCTGCCAGAACCTCTTACTACAGTCCTGGAAACAATCCGGACACTCCACTGAGTAAACACACACACACACACACACTTATACACACTTATAAATACACACACACACAAACACACACACTTATACACACACACACACACACACACACACACACACACACACACACACTTATACACACACACTCTAATAAAAGCTGCGTCTCGTGGTGTAAAGGCAGCGGACTGAACCCGAGATAAACCGGACCGGCGCTGAGAATGGCCAGACGTGTGTGAGTGTGTGTCCTGGTAATAATCACACTGTGGGGACAACACTCTGTTTACACAGCAGCGTCGTGGGGACCTCAAGTGATACGAGGACATAAAATCAGGTCCTTATAAAGGAAACACTGTTAAATAAATACCATGTCCAACCATGTGTGAGTGTGCGCGCGTGTGTGTGTGTGTGTGTGTGTATGTCCATGTGTGTGTGTGTGTTTAAGGTCCCTCTGTGTCCATTTATAAAGGCAGTGAGGGCACTAAAAGCACTGAAGCAGTTATAAATACAGCCTCCATCAGCACTAATGGACCCTTTCCATGCAACCCGTCAATCATACCCACGTCCGGCCCGTCTGGTCCGATAACCAGCAGCAGAAAGGTCCAGTACGTCGGCTCTGATTAGGATCCAGCAGAAGTGAAGGTACCGAGTGGCCAAACGCCGCCTCGGGCCGGCCCTGACTCTCTGACCTCTGCTGACCTCAGCCAGACCGGTTTCAAACACTGAACCCATTTATACCACTTCAAAACCATCCGTTTCTCTGATTTTACTATTTACAGATAAATGTGTTGTTAAAACAGTTTAGAAAGCAATATTTGGTGGAATAACCCTGATTTTTAATCACAGCTTTAAGAAATCTTGAGATCATGCTCTCCCCCACCAGTCTATATCTTTGTCTTTAATAGCACTACTTACAGCTCTGGAAAAAATAAGTGAGCACTTAAAATGATGAGTTTCTTTGATTTTACCAAGTTAAAAACCTCTGGAATAAAATCAAGAGGAAGATGGATGATCACAAACCATCAAACCACCAAACTGAACTGCTTGAATTTTTACACCAGGAGTAAAGCAGCATAAAGTTATCCAAAAGCAGTGTGTAAGACTGGTGGAGGAGAACATGATGCCAAGATGCATGAAAAAAAACTGTGATTAAAAACCAGGATTATTCCACCAAATATTGATTATTTCTGAACTCTTAAAACTTTATAAATATGAACTTGTTTTCTTTGCATTATTTGAGGTCTGAAAGCTCTGCATCTTTTTTGGTATTTCAGTCATTTCTCATTTTCTGTAAATAAATGCTCTAAATGAGAATATTTTTATTTGGAATTTGGGAGAAATGTTGTCTGTAGTTTATAGAATAAAACAACAATGTTCATTTTACTCAAACATAAACCTATAAATAGCAAAATCAGAGAAACTGATTCAGAAACTGAAGTGAACTCTTCAGTGGAGCTGTATATTAGCCTGATACAGAATAAACTCACTTTTTATGTTAAACACACAGGCTGTGTCCCAATCGTTTATGCAGTGAGTATTGTAGATAAAGTGTTGATAAAACAATGTAGATTAAAAGAAATTAAAAGAGATTAAAGAAGTAACAAGTGTAAAGAACAGGTGTGTTGATATAGGCTATTTAATGAGCTGAGGAATGTGTAGGCTAATGTAGCTAACACATGTTTATTTTATTTAGGCATGCAGTTAGCACCATGCTAACTGGTGTATGCTACGTTAGTCTTAGAGCTGCGGTGTAAAGCTGTAGAAGATCTGAACACATCAGATAATCCACTGAATTACAGTGAGATGGAGAAGGCGGAGCTGCCAGTAGTGTATTAGCCAGTTGGCTAACCTGCACCCAAACTGGAAGCTCTGAACCGAGCCTGATACACTATACTGCAGACAGACCTCACTACTAAGTGTGTGAATGTCTGAGTGTGAGTGTGTTTTGCTGGCTCTGAGCCAGGTGTAACACTCCTCAGCATGGCTGTGCAGCAGATGGCAGAACCCCTCGGTTCCCCTCGGTTCTGCTCAGTGTCTGCAGAACCTCACATTTATCCTGAGAAAGCGTCTCAAAACACCACCTCACTAGTGTTTTCTGTGTTCTTCTGTTTATGTAGATCATTTACACGGTCCTTTGCACTTTGGTGTAATACACAATTCTGCACATGTAAGTGTACAGGTGTGTGTGTGTATTTGTGTGTGTGTAGATGGGGATAACTGTCACTGTGTAATGTTGTTAGTTATGGTGCTATTGTGAGCTACTGTAACCAAACACTAATTCCTTGAATGTGTGAGCATACCTGTCCAATAAACCTGATTCTGATTTTAGTATGATTCTAGTGTGTCTAGTAGTGTGTAAAGTGTGTAAAGCTAAGTGTGAGCAGTAGTGTGTATAGTGTATAGTGAGTGTGTATAGTGAGTGTGTATAGTGTATAGTGAGTGTGTATAGTGTATAGTGAGTGTGTATAGTGAGTGTGTATAGTGAGTGTGTATAGTGAGTGTGTATAGTGCATAGTGAGTGTGTATAGTGCATAGTGAGTGTGTATAGTGAGTGTGTATAGTGTATAGTGAGTGTGTATAGTGAGTGTGTATAGTGAGTGTGTATAGTGCATAGTGAGTGTGTATAGTGTATAGTGAGTGTGTATAGTGAGTGTGTATAGTGAGTGTGTATAGTGCATAGTGAGTGTGTATAGTGAGTGTGTATAGTGAGTGTGTATAGTGCATAGTGAGTGTGTATAGTGTATAGTGAGTGTGTATAGTGAGTGTGTATAGTGAGTGTGTATAGTGAGTGTGTATAGTGCATAGTGAGTGTGTATAGTGCATAGTGAGTGTGTATAGTGAGTGTGTATAGTGAGTGTGTATAGTGCATAGTGAGTGTGTATAGTGTATAGTGAGTGTGTATAGTGAGCGGTAGTGTGTATAGTGAGTGTGTATAGTGTATAGTGAGTGTGTATAGTGCATAGTGAGTGTGTATAGTGCATAGTGAGTGTGTATAGTGTATAGTGAGTGTGTATAGTGAGCGGTAGTGTGTATAGTGAGTGTGTATAGTGTATAGTGAGTGTGTATAGTGCATAGTGAGTGTGTATAGTGTATAGTGAGTGTGTATAGTGTATAGTGAGTGTGTATAGTGAACAGTAGTGTGTATAGTGTATAGTGAGTGTGTATAGTGTATAGTGAGTGTGTATAGTGAACAGTAGTGTGTATAGTGAGTGTGTATAGTGTATAGTGAGTGTGTATAGTGAACAGTAGTGTGTATAGTGAGTGTGTATAGTGAACAGTAGTGTGTATAGTGAGTGTGTATAGTGAACAGTAGTGTGTAAAGTGAGTGTGTATAGTGAGTGTGTATAGTGAGTGTGTATAGTGTATAGTGAGTGTGTATAGTGAGTGTGTATAGTGCATAGTGAGTGTGTATAGTGAGTGTGTATAGTGAGTGTGTATAGTGCATAGTGAGTGTGTATAGTGCATAGTGAGTGTGTATAGTGAGCGGTAGTATGTATAGTGAGTGTGTATAGTGTATAGTGAGTGTGTATAGTGCATAGTGAGTGTGTATAGTGTATAGTGAGTGTGTATAGTGAGCGGTAGTGTGTATAGTGAGTGTGTATAGTGTATAGTGAGTGTGTATAGTGCATATTGAGTGTGTATAGTGTATAGTGAGTGTGTATAGTGTATAGTGAGTGTGTATAGTGAACAGTAGTGTGTATAGTGAGTGTGTATAGTGAACAGTAGTGTGTATAGTGAGTGTGTATAGTGAACTGTAGTGTGTATAGTGAGTGTGTATAGTGTATAGTGAGTGTGTATAGTGTATAGTGAGTGTGTATAGTGAACAGTAGTGTGTAGAGTGAGTGTGTATAGTGAACAGTAGTGTGTATAGTGTATAGTGAGTGTGTATAGTGTATAGTGAGTGTGTATAGTGAACAGTAGTGTGTATAGTGAGTGTGTATGGTGAACAGTAGTGTGTATAGTGTATAGTGAGTGTGTATAGTGTATAGTGAGTGTGTATAGTGTATAGTGAGTGTGTATAGTGAGTGTGTATAGTGAGTGTGTATAGTGCATAGTGAGTGTGTATAGTGCATAGTGAGTGTGTATAGTGTATAGTGAGTGTGTATAGTGTATAGTGAGTGTGTATAGTGAACAGTAGTGTGTATAGTGAGTGTGTATAGTGTATAGTGAGTGTGTATAGTGAACAGTAGTGTGTATAGTGAGTGTGCATAGTGAACAGTAGTGTGTATAGTGAGTGTGTATAGTGAACAGTAGTGTGTAAAGTGAGTGTGTATAGTGTATAGTGAGTATGTATAGTGTATAGTGAGTGTGTATAGTGAACAGTAGTGTGTAGAGTGAGTGTGTATAGTGAACAGTAGTGTGTATAGTGAGTGTGTATAGTGTATAGTGAGTGTGTATAGTGTATAGTGAGTGTGTATAGTGAACAGTAGTGTGTATAGTGAGTGTGTATAGTGAACAGTAGTGTGTATAGTGTATAGTGAGTGTGTATAGTGTATAGTGAGTGTGTATAGTGAACAGTAGTGTGTATAGTGAGTGTGTATGGTGAACAGTAGTGTGTATAGTGTATAGTGAGTGTGTATAGTGTATAGTGAGTGTGTATGGTGAACAGTAGTGTGTATAGTGTATAGTGAGTGTGTATAGTGTATAGTGAGTGTGTATGGGGAACAGTAGTGTGTATAGTGTATAGTGAGTGTGTATAGTGTATAGTGAGTGTGTATAGTGAACAGTAGTGTGTATAGTGAGTGTGTATGGTGAACAGTAGTGTGTATAGTGTATAGTGAGTGTGTATAGTGTATAGTGAGTGTGTATAGTGAACAGTAGTGTGTATAGTGAGTGTGTATGGTGAACAGTAGTGTGTATAGTGTATAGTGAGTGTGTATAGTGTATAGTGAGTGTGTATAGTGAACAGTAGTGTGTATAGTGAGTGTGTATGGTGAACAGTAGTGTGTATAGTGTATAGTGAGTGTGTATAGTGTATAGTGAGTGTGTATGGTGAACAGTAGTGTGTATAGTGTATAGTGAGTGTGTATAGTGTATAGTGAGTGTGTATAGTGTATAGTGAGTGTGTATAGTGTATAGTGAGTGTGTATGGTGAACAGCAGTGTGTATAGTGTATAGTGAGTGTGTATAGTGTATAGTGAGTGTGTATAGTGTATAGTGAGTGTGTATAGTGTATAGTGAGTGTGTATGGTGAACAGCAGTGTGTATAGTGTATAGTGAGTGTGTATAGTGTATAGTGAGTGTGTATAGTGTATAGTGAGTGTGGATCTTTTCACGCTGGGTTGGAGCTGCAGGTAAGTGAGCTGATGGATGCTGGAGGAAACCCTGAGGGAGAAAACCTGCAGGAATTTCCCCAGAGGGAACAGGAAGCGCTGAGCGAGGATTCTTACACACACAGTATACACACACACACAGATTGGTTCATCCATCTTAATTAAAAGAGAAACTTGTTTTATCTGCATCAGCCCTCCCAGCCAATCACAGCCTGAGAACGATTCCCACTGAACCGTTCCACACAAACATCTGCCGCGGTGGGAGTGGGGGGTGTGGGTGGGATTGTGGGTGGGGGCGGGTGTGGAGTAATTAAGGTGGAATACGGTGGGATTCGGCTGCTGGTGGGAAACGATTTGTATCTCCTAGAGATCTCACCTGGTGTGAACTTCTACTAAAAAAGATGAACAGTGCTCAACCAGCTCACCTTCAAAACTCATGGGCACCAGGTGGTCCAGTGGTCTAAAGTGCTGCCACTGTGATCGGGAGATCGCTGGTTCGAATCCCCGTCATGCAGCTTGCCATCAGCTGCCGGAGCCCCGAGAGAGCACAGTTGTCCTTGCTCTCTCTGGGTGGGTACAGTACAGTAGATGGCGCTCTCTCTTTCCCCTCATCACTCCTAGGGTGATGTGGATCAGCACAAGGCTGCGTCTGTGAGCTGATGTATCAGAACCAAGTCGCTGCGCTTTCCTCCGAGTGTTAGCACTGTGATGCTACTCGGGAATGCTACAGCATCAGCAGCAGCTCAAAAAGAGGCGGAGTCTGACTTCACATGTGTCAAAGGAGTTGTGTGTTAGTCTTCACCCTCCTGGTGTTGGAGC
>NC_064421.1:250000-370000 GCF_023375975.1 Astyanax mexicanus
TGTAGCACCTTTCAGGGCTCTGATTGGTTCAGAGATCTAAAGCGCTGCCACTATGATCAGGAGAGCTCTTGCCATCAGCTGCCGGAGCCCCGGGAGAGCACAGCTGTCCTCTCTAGCCACACAGCGTACTCTCAACCGGAAACCACATCCAGCTCTGAGTAGCTGACCCGGCACAGAGCTCCAGTCTGCTACAGAGTCCTGTTCTCTTTCAGCAGTATCTTTACTATCAGGCTGTATGTTAAGCTGTATGTGTGCATTTGCACATCTGTGTCAGCAGTGGGTGAAACATCTGATCACAGGATAATACCAGACCTGGGGTGATAAAGTGTAGCTTGGTTTTACTTCAACACACTTAAAGAAGCTCCACCACGTCTTCTTCTCAAACTGACGCTAACTCAACACCACTACTGGAGCTCAACACGCTTGGAGGAGAACATGCTAACTGCTAATGCTGCTAACAGTGTTCTCCTCTAAAGATCTCATGAGTATCTTCTTCTGTCCTGCACTATATTAAACTCTGGTGTGGACAGTGACCGGGACATCACCGTGAGGATGTAGATTACTGCAGATAAGGACAGGGCAGTGGTTCAGACAGCGGCGCCGGGGTTCAAATCCACCGATCTAACCCAATAAACTCGTTATCTAGACCCAATTAACTAATCAGGTTCTCAGCTCCTCGTGTGCCACAAACAGAGTTACGGTGAATCTAAACCCAGACAGAAGATCTGCAGAACCGACATCAACAGACGGGTCAGAACTTTACCGGTACTGAACCGCTTAACCTTTCAAAGAGTTCTCACTTTTTACAATCTTCAATCTTAATTCATAAATAAACTTTATAGAACCAAAGCAATAAAAATAATTATTTGATTGGCATTACGAAACAGTATCTGTGTTACTAAAGAGGATAAAATACTCCTAAATAATCCAATACCTGCAAGTTTCAGTTTCACACAGTTTTATTAGCAGTGTTCTTCACCACAGGTTTATTAACCCTGTTCATTTGATTATAGCGCCACCATGTGTAATGGAGTAATGACGCAGTAACTTTAGTAAGTGTAATTGGGGGCGTGTTTTCAGAAGCTTAGAGCTTCTAAGTTTCAAAAATGACCCCAGATATTTTTGCTTTAGTTTTTTGGTTTGGAATTTCACATTTAGGCAACAAGGAATATTCATGGGTAAAGAACCAATTAAGCATTTAGTTTGTTCTTGATCATGGTCTATAGTTCTATCCGGACAATATTCGTTTCTCAGGGGGTTCTGGGTAATTCTCTCTTTTATGGGTTTTTTTTTATCCTCTGTGATTTTATTCTTGTCCAGAACGATCATGTAGGTGTTTTTCTCAGTCGTCCTCTGAGAAAATTACAGGCTGAATTATCTACTGTTTTTCTCTGAACTCCGTGCTCCTCCGGTAATTTTAGTCCCGTCCGGACGCACATCTCTGAGTTTCGTCTCCTCGCCTTTAATAAAATAGATATTTGTCCACTGCCGCACACCATAATTACACTTTGGGTGCGCCACGGTTTCCACGGAGATCCACGTTAAAAACACAAAAGTGAGTGGAAATGGAGGAGCTACTGAACGCCGTGATGTCATGTGACCGAGAAAAACTAAAGCCTAAAAACTCACTGATCCTCCTGTTTTTACAATTGCAGTCCAGATGCAGGAGTTATGTCACTGAATAGTAGAAGTGATCTATTTAAAACGTTACAATAACAACTGACTGACTGTTACAACAATCGTGTTGCTAAGCAACAGGGAAAACCCCACCCCCAAAGCAGCAGCCAAAAGTGCACCAGACCCCCCCCCACCCCGATAGACTAAACACCAAGTCTTACCTGATAGGGGTACAGGGTGACCCCGTTGGCACGGGACAGGTGTGCAGCAGGTGACCACGTGGTCTCCAGGTGTGGGTGTGTCTGCTGTGGTGGTCCGGCGCTGCCGTTATTGGGGCTGGTGGGCAGGTGTGGCGCCGGTGGTCCAGCTGGTTTGTTGGTGTGTGCGGGTGAGCTACTCTTCCTGTCCGAGCCGCCGCCCACCCCCAGGCTGCTGGGTTTAGCACCATGCTTTGGGATCAGGTGGTGTGGGCTGCAGGGGGCGGAGCCATTGGAGGCGGGGCTATTAGAAGCAGGTGAGTGATAGGGCAGGTAAGTCCAGTCCCGGGGCGGGGCGGGACCCTGCTGAGCGCTGCGAGGACCCCCAAGCGAGGCAAGAGACGGAGGAGACCCGGGTGAGAGGTCGCACTGATCCAGGGTCAGCACCATGTGAACCGCCTCCTGCTTCAGCTGACTCAGGTGGGTGGAGCAAACCTCACAGCGGCTCTCGCGCTCGTTCCACGCCTTTCGCGGACTGCTCGGAACCTGCAGCTTATCATGGAGCAGCAGAGAGAGAGACGGGTCCTGAGAGAGAGACAGAAAGAGAGAGAAAGAGAGAGAAATTGGTTAGTGCTGGTTGTGCATTTAGAACAATAAACAAAAATAACAGCCAATAATAAAAAGCGCTGGTAGCATCCAGGTGTTTTATTGGCTGGAGTGTCGTCAGTCGTTATCTCGCTATTGGTTGCATCGGTTCAAATCCAGACCCAGTTCTGGCCCAAATGCTCGGCTGTTCTGTATGTGTATCAGATGTATCGGATCACGCCAATTAAGGCCAGTTCATGGTCATAGCACCCTCTGGAAACAGCTTACCATAGCAACCACCTAGCAGCTCAAGCAGCTATACAGCAACTTCCAGTGATGCCAAGGTAGTTGCTTAGCAACAGAGCAGCAACTACTTGAAGCAGCAAGGCAAGAAGATGATATTATAGCAACCACCTAGCAACTGTATAGCAACCACCTTTGACATCATTGCAACTGTTTAGCAACTGGATAGAAGCAGTGTGTAGGAGCAGCTTGGCAACTGCTTTTTTCAACCAACTAGGATCTCATATGAACTATATAGGAACTACTTGCAACAACATGGCAACTTATTTGGCAATTAAGTGCAATATCATAGCATCCACCAGGTAGTTCATAGCAACTGCCAAGCAACACCAAAGCAACCACCTGGTAACACCTGAGCACTGCTTTTATTGTACACGTTCACTCATGTTTTCTTAAGTTAATGTACTTTTCTATAGACAATAGCAATAATAACAATAATAATAACAATAATAATAACAATAATAATAACAGCTTATTTATTTTTCTTCTTAAATTGTAATCATAATAATTATATTTTTTAATGGAGTTACAGTGAGCTGATCCAGGGTCAGGTGGTGTAACAGGTTCACCTGCCGGGTCTCACCTTAATGAACAGCAGCAGGTTCTCTGCCCAGGTGCCCAGCGGGCATCAGAGCGGCACTGTGCCAACCAGCCAGTATAGAATTACCCCCAGTTCAGCTCTAATGCCCCCATACCACCCCCAGCCCCGCCCCACCACTGCCTGATTACACAGGGCACCGTGCCAGCTAATCAAAACCAGACACACACACACACACACACACACACACACACACACACACTCACCATACACACACACACACACACACACACACACACACACGCATTATACACACACACAGACGAGACTGTTCTAATTAAAACCACATATTCGTGCTGTCGGAGTAAATCTGCAACCACACTCTCACAATACACCCGTCACTCCACCCGTCACTCCACCCGTCACTCCACCCGTCACTCAACCCCTGTGTCTTAACACTTTATTAACAAACCCATAACACAGTATAAACATATAAACCCTACCCATTCATTCAGCCTACAGCAGTTTAGCTCCTCCCATTCATTATTTCAGCCTATAGCAGTTTAGCTCCACCCATTTATTATTTCAGCCTACAGCAGTTTAGCTCCTCCCATTCATTATTTCAGCCTACAGCAGTTTAGCTCCTCCCATTCATTATTTCAGCCTACAGCAGTTTAGCTCCACCCATTCACACTATCATTATAAGGGATGTTTCCCCTCAGACTGCTTATGTTTTTTTGTTTAAATAAGCTACAATACAGGACAGCCAATGAGAACAGAACTCATTTACATGGCAGATGGCCCTCTCTGATGCTCCTCACTAAGCTCCGCCCCCCACATTTTAATCATGCTTTATTCCTGAAAGTCCCGGATGCTGAGGGGGAGGAGCTATTCCTGGAGGAGGTTGTTTTCAGGCCCCGCCCCCCACTGACCCACTCTAAAACAGGAAACAGTCCTGCGGGCTCAGAGGAGTCGTTACCATGGAGACGCTGTGGGGACACGGCAACCCGCCGCTGCTTTATTTAGCTGCAGGTAATAAACAGCGCTGAAGGTTAACGGGGTGTTTCAGTGTCTCCTCCTGTAGAGGAGGGGGTCCTGTAGAGGAGGGGGGGTCCCGCTGCTTTACGAGGAGCTGCAGGAACAGAAACACCCGACTAAAGATCAGAACCGGCGCAGGAACTATAACCACTGACCCACAAACCAGAACCGCTCATCACCAGAGTACTAAACACCCACTAACACTAACACACACTAACACACAAACTAACACACCCACTAACACACACTAACACACACACTTACACACACTAATACACACACTAACACTAACACACACACTAACACACACTTACACACACTAACACACACTTACACACACTAACACACACACTACAGTTTTTTCCAATTGCTGAGACACTATAATGACACGAATAGCACATTTTTTTAAACTGACACACAGAGAGTATAACCTCTTCTCAAGTATCCAAAACTCTAAACACGTTTTCTGCTTTACACACATTTTACAATTCAGAATGGCACTTTTTAACTGCACTGAACACGATTCTCTACATAACACACAACAATCTGAGATAAAGTCACATGTTTGCCATGTCAAAACACTGCCATTCAACATGACAAAACATGAGCTAATTGGACGATATATGTGCCACCTGGCCAAACACCTCATTGGTTAATTGTTGGCACTTCAATCAGGAGGTAAGCACTATAAAAAGCCCACAGGTGAGCCTTTCTTTTATAACAACAATGGAAGCTGCTGCAGAGGGAAGAAGAGGCAGGGTAAGAATGAGAGGTGGAGGAAGATTTAGAGGTAGGGGTAGAGCTGCTAGAGGAATTCAAGGCCAAAGAAGACAACTTTCAAATGAAATCAGAGCAACCTTAGTTGATCATGTCATCAACCATGGGCTGACAATGAGAGAAGCTGGACAGAGAGTTCAGCCCAACTTGAGCCGCTTTACGGTCGCCTCTGTCATCCGGACGTTTAGACTGGAGAACAGGTATGTAACCAAAATTTATTTCACATTATGTGGTACACCACATGTCTTAGTCGGGGGTATCAGTTGAGTGACACCTGTTTTTTTTGGCTACTATGGCTGATGTCATGCACTAACTGTACAAATTTCCTGATTATTTTCCTGTACTGTGTGTGGAAATACCTTTTAGGCAGCATTGTCCAAGCCCTGTATATATATAGATTTTTTTTGTTTCTTTTTTCTAAAGGACTGAGAGATGCCACCATGATGGAGGAAGGGGCCAAATGTTCACCGCGGTACAAGAAGCTGCCATTGTAAACTTGGTTAGGGCAAATAATGAAATCAGATTACGAGAAATTCAAAGCCACATCATCCAAGAAAACACAATATTCAGCAACATTCAACAAGTCAGTCTTTCTACATTGGCTCGCATTCTCAAGCGAAACCAAATCAGAATGAAACAACTTTATAAAGTGCCTTTTGAGAGAAACTCTCAAAGAAACAAAGAGCTCAGACGAGCATATGTGGATGTAAGTACAATATTGACTACAGTACACATTGTTTACCAGCGTACTGGATAACACCATGTTCACTGATTTTTGTTCTTTGTTTTTAGACAGTACTGGAAATGGATGCTCATGCAACTCCACATGAGTTCATCTTTATAGATGAGGCTGGGTTCAACCTAGCAAAGACCAGAAGAAGGGGAAGAAATGTCATTGGCCACAGAGCAATTATAAATGTTCCTGGCCAACGTGGTGGGAACATCACAATGTGCGCTGCCATCTCCAATACGCATGGTGTCCTCCACCGCCATGCCAACCTTGGACCATACAACACAGCCCATATTCTCACATTTCTGGGTAGACTCCACAACATTCTCATACCAGAGCGAATGAATGACGCAGACCGTCACAGAAACAGGTACGTTGTAGTATGGGACAACGTGAGCTTTCTTCGTGCAGCCACAGTCCAAAACTGGTTTGCTGACCACCCACCATTTCTCGTGCAATACCTCCCACCATACTCA
The DNA here is from genome assembly GCF_023375975.1 of Astyanax mexicanus. Lineage (NCBI taxonomy): Eukaryota > Metazoa > Chordata > Actinopteri > Characiformes > Acestrorhamphidae > Astyanax > Astyanax mexicanus. The sequence continues at coordinate 256,262 of NC_064421.1, forward strand.
CCATTTCTGAACCCCATAGAAGAGTTCTTTTCAGCATGGCGGTGGAAGGTATATGACCGGCAGCCCTTTGTGCGCATGCCTCTTCTGCAGGCTATGGAAGAGGCATGTGATGAAATTGATGTGGGTGCAATTCAGGGATGGATAAGGCACTCAAGACGCTTCTTCCCTCAATGTCTGGCAAAGGACAATATTGCCTGTGATGTGGACGTGGCATTGTGGCCAGACCCAGCTGTACGACAAGAAGCTGTCTAATTATTTTTCTTGCCTCTTTTTTCTATTTTTTTTCTTGCAGATTTCTTTTGTATTTTTTTCAGTTTATTGTTTTTGTGAGCATATTTTTGTTTGTTCCAATGTATTTCTGCTGCATTGCATTGACTTGTTTTACTGAACAATAAAATATTCGGCAGCATCTGTGTGTGTCTGCATATATTTCTGTGCATGTGAACAATCTGAAGAATTTTCTACAATTTGAACTGTTTTTGTATTATGGTTAAGCTTACTGAAGGTGACAGTGCTTTTCATTACACACTTACACACACTTACACACACTTACACACACTTACACACACTTACACACACTAATACACACTTACACACACTTACACACACTTACACACACTTACACACACTTACACACACTAACACACACTTACACACACTTACACAAACTAACACACACTTACACACACTAACACACACTTACACACACTTACACAAACTAACACACACTTACACACACTAACACACACTTACACACACTAACACACACTTACACACACTTACACACACTTACACACACCAACACACACTTACACACACTAACACACACTTACACACACTTACACACACTTACACACACTAACACACACTTACACACACTAACACACACTTACACACACTTACACACACTTACACACACCAACACACACTTACACACACTAACACACACTTACACACACTTACACACACTAATACACACTTACACACACTAACACACACTTACACACACTTACACACACTAACACACACTTACACACACTTACACACACTTACACACACTTACACACACTAACACACACTTACACACACCAACACACACTTACACACACTAACACACACTTACACACACTTACACACACTAATACACACTTACACACACTAACACACACTTACACACACTTACACACACTAACACACACTTACACACACTTACACACACTTACACACACTTACACACACTAATACACACTTACACACACTAACACACACTAACACACACTTACACACACTAATACACACTAACACACACTAATACACACTTACACACACTAACACACACTAACACACACTTACACTTACACACACTAACACACACTTACACACACTTACACACACTAACACACACTAACACACACTTACACACACTAATACACACTTACACACACTAACACACACTAACACACACTAATACACACTTACACACACTAACACACACTAATACACACTTACACACACTAACACACACTAACACACACTTACACACACTAATACACACTTACACACACTTACACACACTAACACACACTAACACACACTTACACACACTAACACACACTAACACACACTTACACACACTAATACACACTTACACACACTAACACACACTAACACACACTAATACACACTTACACACACTTACACACACTAATACACACTTACACACACTAACACACACTAACACACACTAATACACACTTACACACACTAACACACACTAACACACACTTACACACACTAACACACACTTACACACACTAATACACACTAACACACACTAATACACACTTACACACACTAACACACACTAACACACACTTACACACACTAATACACACTTACACACACTTACACACACTAACACACACTTACACACACTAACACACACTAACACACACTTACACACACTTACACACACTAATACACACTTACACACACTAACACACACTAACACACACTTACACACACTTACACACACTAATACACACTTACACACACTAACACACACTAACACACACTTACACACACTAATACACACTTACACACACTAACACACACTAACACACACTTACACACACTAATACACACTTACACACACTTACACACACTAACACACACTTACACACACTAACACACACTAACACACTTACACACACTAATACACACTTACACACACTTACACACACTAACACACACTTACACACACTTACACACACTAACACACACTAACACACACTTACACACACTAACACACACTAACACACACTTACACACACTAACACACACTAACACACACTTACACACACTAATACACACTTACACACACTTACACACACTAACACACACTAACACACACTTACACACACTAACACACACTAACACACACTTACACACACTAATACACACACTAACACACACTAACACACACTTACACACACTTACACACACTAACACACACTAACACACACTTACACACACTTACACACACTTACACACACTAATACACACTTACACACACTAACACACACTAACACACACTTACACACACTAATACACACTAACACACACTAATACACACTTACACACACTAACACACACTAACACACACTTACACACACTTACACACACTAACACACACTAACACACACTTAAACACACTAATACACACTTACACACACTTACACACACTAACACACACTAACACACACTTACACACACTAACACACACTAACACACACTTACACACACTTACACACACTAATACACACTTACACACACTAACACACACTAACACACACTAACACACACTAATACACACTAACACACACTAACACACACTAATACACACTTACACACACTAACACACACTAATACACACTAACACACACTTACACACACTAACACACACTTACACACACTTACACACACTTACACACACTAATACACACTTACACACACTAACACACACTAACACACACTAATACACACACTTACACACACTAACACACACTAACACACACTTACACACACTAATACACACTTACACACACTAACACACACTTACACACACTAACACACACTAACACACACTTACACACACTAACACACACTTACACACACTAATACACACTTACACACACTAACACACACTAACACACACTAACACACACTTACACACACTAATACACACTTACACACACTAATACACACTAACACACACTTACACACACTAACACACACTAACACACACACTAACACACACTTACACACACTAACACACACTAACACACACTTACACACACTAACACACACTTACACACACTAATACACACTTACACACACTAACACACACTAACACACACTAACACACACTTACACACACTAATACACACTTACACACACTAACACACACTAATACACACTTACACACACTAATACACACTTACACACACTAACACACACTAATACACACTTACACACACTAACACACACACACTTACATACACCAATGCACACACTGTGTTTTGTGGTGGTGTTGGATAGTGTTCGTGGTGGTGTTGGGTAGTGTTTTGTGGTGGTGTTGGGTAGTGTTTTGTGGTGGTGTTGGGTAGTGTTTTGTGGTGGTGTTGGGTAGTGTTTTGTGGTGGTGTTGGGTAGTGTTTTGTGGTGGTGTTGGGTAGTGTTTTGTGGTGGTGTTGGGTAGTGTTTTGTGGTGTGTTGCGGCTGTGTTGGGTAGTGTTGGTGGTGTTTTGTGGTGGTGTTGGGTAGTGTTTTGTGGTGGTGTTGGGTAGTGTTTTGTGGTGTGTTGCGGCTGTGTTGGGTAGTATTGGTGGTGTTTTGTGGTGGTGTTGGGTAGTGTTTTGTGGTGGTGTTGGGTAGTGTTGGTGGTGTTTTGTGGTGGTGTTTGGTAGTATTGGTGGTGTTTGGTTTCTCTGCACCGCTCTGGGTTTACAGCTCTGCTTTACTAAAGTGTCTCCAGATGTTGGTCTCTCGGCTCCACATCCCATAATTAAAGACTGAGGTAATGTTTAGGAGGATAAAGCCGGACTGAGGGTAATGTGTGTGTTCCGCACACTGTGGGAAACCACTGATTCTCCAAACTTCTGTAGGTTCTGAAAGTTCTATCGGTTCTGCAGGTTCTAAAGTTTCTAAAGGTTCTGTAGGTTCTGTAGGTTCTGAAGGTTCTGAAGTTTATGTAGGTTCTGCAGGTTCTGAAGTTTCTAAAGGTTCTGTAGGTTCTGAAGTTTCTGTAGGTTCTGCAGGTTCTAAAGGTTCTGTAGGTTCTGAAGTTTCTGAAGGTTCTGAAGTTTCTGTAGGTTCTGCAGGTTCTGAAGTTTCTAAAGGTTCTGTAGGTTCTGAAGTTTATGTAGGTTCTGAAGTTTCTGTAGGTTCTGCAGGTTCTGAAGTTTATGTAGGTTCTGCAGGTTCTGCAGGTTCTGAAGGTTCTGAAGTTTCTGTAGGTTCTGCAGGTTCTGAAGGTTCTGAAGTTTCTGTAGGTTCTGTAGGTTCTGAAGTTTCTGTAGGTTCTGCAGGTTCTGAAGGTTCTGCAGGTTCTGTAGGTTCTGTAGGTTCTGTAGGTTCTGAAGTTTCTGTAGGTTCTGCAGGTTCTGCAGGTTCTGTAGGTTCTGTGCTGAAGGTTCTGCAGAGGTAAAGCTGATGTTCTGAGTTTCTCAGGTCTGTTTTTAGAAGTTCTGAAACCAGATTTACCATAAAATCAAATAAACTCCAAACATCTCAGATCCTCCTCACAGCGTCTAAACAACTCTAATCAGATCAAAACCTTCACACCTCCATCACCACACACACTCACTATCATTTACACCCTGTCCTCTTTCAGGTCCTGTAACCCACTGTACAGTACACTGTCTGAAAACCTCAAAAAACTCCACCCTGAAGAGCATGTTTGGGTCCAGAAAGGTGCAGTGGTCTGATCTGATAGTTCTGATGGTTCTGATCTGATGGTTCTGATGGTTCTGATGGTTCTGATAGTTCTGATCTGATGGTTCTGATGGTTCTGATCTGATAGTTCTGATCTGATGGTTCTGATGGTTCTGATCTGATGGTTCTGATGGTTCTGATCTGATGGTTCTGACAGTCTGATTAAGGTTCTGGTGTTTCTATTGGCTGAGACTCGTCTCCTCGTGTCTCTGAGAAGCTTCATTCAGGCTCTCTGGGTTCTGATCCGGTTTCTCACAAAGACTCCGTTCAGGTTCTGATCCGGCTGCTCCTAAATCAACAAACCAGAGTTACTGACCCACGCTCCGCCCAGGGACACCAAGCCCCGCCCCTGCCCCGCCCCCGTCCCTGTGACACAGAGGGCTATTGATCAAATACACAAGAACCCTACAGTTCAGCTCTTACACACACTTTACACACACACTCCACACACTCTACACACTCAATACACTATACACACACTCCACACTCTACACACACTCTACATCCTCACTATACTTCACACACGCTATACACACACTCTACACACACTCCACACACTTTACATAAACTCGACATACACCCTACATATACCGTTCTGTGAAGGTCTCAGTGGTTTGTTAGAAAACGCTAGCTTCAGCTCCGAGCACCGCCATCACTGTACTGATAATAACATATATATATATACATAGACTCCACATAGTGTGGCAGGCTATGCAGAGTCTATGTATATATATGTCTATGTCATTATCAGTACAGTGATGGCCGCACTCTGAGCTGAAGCTAGTAGTATTATGGGATGTAAACAGTGGTGTTTAATAAGCTTCTTCTGCACTTTTTAAGTTATTAATGCTTCGTTTTAAATATCAGAGCTCTCTGGATTCTAGTAAGGAGGTGTGGAGCTACTTTGAGCTGGATAACGGTGTAAAAAGTGATTTATCAGGGTAAATTATGCTCCGTATCTCCCAGTCTGAAGGGTGTTTGTTGGAGAAACTGTTAAAATTTCTGGATCTCTGAACACTGTGGGAGAACGGAGGTGAGCTATTCATCAAAGATAAGAACTTTTATCATGTTTTACTACAATAAAAGTACAATAACTCCTTTTACACCGGAGTTCTCCTCCTTTAAGTTACTGCATGATTCTGAATGTGTGACTCTGTATTGGTGCTGTATAGTTTAAGTGGACGTTGCTGGGAGGGATCTGAGCGCTGGGCTGAAGCGCGCTGAATAAAGACGACCTTGTTACTCAGAAAACCAACACTAACAAGCGTGAGCAAAAACACGAGACTACAGCCGTGAGAGCAGGAGGCGAGGAAGAGGATGAAGAGGAGGAAGAGGAGGAGGACGAGGGCTCAGGCGGCTCTCAGGGTCTCTCCTGCTGTTGGCACGCTTCCCTGATTCTATTCTATGAGGAGAAAACAGAAAAACACGACCAAGAAAAACAGGCACATCATTTCCATTTGCATTAGCGTAGCCCGGCTGCAGCTCGGCGGGGCAGGAGGGTAAAAGCTGTGTTTGATAAGGTCTGGAGACGTATTACAGATGCATCGTCTCCCGTCCAACTCGTAATAAAACTCGGCTGTTTGGCTCGTATTCCGATCCGGCCGAGAGAGTAATAAAACCACCGCACTTCTCAGTTAGCGCTGAGAGACCCGCTGTTCTGAAATTAACTGAAATTAGCCGCCATGGGCCGAACGCCAAAACACTAAAACTAAAGACAAACAGCAGAAAAACAGAGAGGAGAAAGAAACGTCTACGCAACGTTCTCCTACATAAACTACAAACACATCAGAACCAGATCAGGCAACACAATGCTTCTTAAAGTATTCATGTTTCTACATAGAACCTGCATTTCCTCCTGCAGGAGATCTTCTGAATATATCTACACTGATGGGCGTGGTGTTCTGGAAATGAGGTGTGTTCAGGTACATTTCTGGAGTTTTATCTTGTTTATCTTGGTAACAGAAAACACAGGAGCTCCACTGACTGAATACAACCTAGACAGACGCCAACAGTCAGACGTTCATCGCTATCTCGGTAACACAGGCGCTGTGCCAAGTGTACACACCCACTTATTACACACACATGAACACACAGCAGCACAAACCCAACTTTTACATCAACAATAAACAGAATAGTAAATAAAATAACATTGCTGTTCCCGTAAATGAGCTGCTGGAGCTCCTTCACAGCGTCAACCAGCAGCTCAGTTTCCTCTGCTGAGAAGAGTTTGTTGAACACGTCCAGGTAGCTGCACCGTTACAATAGCAATCCACCAAAGACAGAGCTCACCTGATCTACTCTTAAAGAGAATGATGAGCAAGAGACACTCTGATTGGTTTATTTATTTCATGTTAAGGCCAAAACTATTATTAACCACACCCCTCATTAATTAAGAGAATTAGTACATGACTTTTGTGTGTTTTGAGCTGCACAAGGTGTACTTACTTTTCCCGTTGTTATGATAGCAAAGGCACACTGACACGCCCTAAATCAAGCTGCACAGTGCACGGCTCAACTATAGATAACTAAAATAGAACCCCTACAGGAATACGTAAAAAACTTTTGGAAAGTCAGCCCCGTATATAAGAGTCCTCTCAGAGTGCAGAGTACTGAGACATACTGCTACAAAGACAAAAAACAGTGTGTATTTGTGTGTGTGTGTGTGTGTGTATAGTGTGTATAGTGTGTATGTGTGTGTGTGTGTGTGTGTGTGTATAGTGTGTGTGTGTGTGTGTGTATAGTGTGTATAGTGTGTATGTGTGTGTTTGTGTGTGTGTGTGTATAGTGTGTATGTGTGTGTGTGTGTGTGTGTGTGTGATTCATATGCACTTGGTTCAGAGGTTGAGGGTGTGATGTGATTGGCTGGGACAGGCTGCGGCTGCTTCAGCATCAGGAAACTGCTCTCAGGTCAGATTACACACACACAGACACACACACACACAATTTGCTATGGTCCTGCAGTAATCAGGTCCAGATGGACACTCATATTCAACTGCAGTGGTCCATTATTTCAGTCTACAGCAGTTTAGCTCCTCCCATTCATTATTTCAGCCTACAGCAGTTTAGCTCCTCCCATTCATTATTTCAGCCTACAGCAGTTTAGCTCCTCCCATTCATTATTTCAGCCTACAGCAGTTTAGCTCCTCCCATTCATTATTTCAGCCTACAGCAGTTTAGCTCCACCCATAGTATACGGTGAGAGTGTGTATATGGTTAGAGTGTAGAGTGTGTGTGGATTGTGAGAGTGTATACATTTAGTAGGAGTGTGTAAAAGTGTATAACAGTGTGTGAGAGTGTGTGTATATGGTGGTAGTGTGTGTGTGTGTGTGTGTGTGTGAAGGTCTGGCTGTGGGCCGGGGTGAACAGGTGTGTGTGGCGGTGGGGAGTGTGTGAGAGTGTGTGAGCTGAAGGGATTAATCCGGCCGAGCAGACGGAAAGCTTCCTCACCTGCACAGCTACACCTGTTCACACAGAGCCCCTCCCACACCTGCTCCACTACCGCACCTCACCTATCACCAACCAACCAGCAGAGGCGCCAGAGAGCGGTGAGTACTGTTTCCTCCACCTTCAAATAAAGACTCTTAGAAACTGGAGGAAAAAAAACTGCTACAGGAAGACGTCTGGCTGACCCACATGGAAACAGCAGCTTTAGCCTTTAGCTCAGATTAACATGATTAAAGTTTCAGCAAAGAAATTAGAATTAGAGTTAATCTGACAGGAGAAGAGCCACACTTTTACACACCATCTCAAACACCCTGTGAAACACCCTCTCAACCACCCCATTACACACCCTCTCAACCTCCCCATAACACACCCTCTCAACTACCACCCTGGGAAACACCATCTCAACCATCCCGTAACACACCATCTCAACCACCCTGTGAAACACCCTCTCAACCACCCTGTAACACACCCTGTTTAGATCACTGGGTGTTCTGTCGAGTTGTGCTGCCTTTTCAAACTGTGCTTCCTCATAGTGTTTATTTAAGGTTTTGGTAAAATGCAGAATCCACTGGAGATCCAATTTAAACCCATAGTTACTTACACAAGATAGCTAAAATTAACTAGCTCTGTAAACAGAGCTGTAAGCTCTTTATCTGATGAGACAGTGTCGGCTCTGCTGCAGCCCGGCTTCAGCTCTGTCTGTGGGCGGTCCCGAGCCGAGGTGGGCGGGGCCATGAATACTAATTGACGGGTTGATGTAGACACGGTGCTTTTCCTGATTGACTCGTTTTTCTGAATATTTTCTTTTACTAGCTGCTGCAGAGAATGAGGAAGAGTTTCATCATGTGCAGCATCATAAACTACTCAGAGACCCACTATATTTCACTAACAACAAGAACAAGAGGATTTTAGTGGAAGGAGAGATTTAATAATGATGATGATTTTATAGCTGAAATGACCTGAAAATTACTTAAATATTATAACATGGTTTGGTTAATATAAAGTGTTGTTAAAAGTAAAAAAAAAAAAAAAAAAAACTCTCTCTCTCTTTCTTTCTCTCTCTGACAGTGATAAATTGCACTGTACTGTGTGGGCAATCCATCTTCTCTCTCTCCTCCACTCGCTCTCTCTCTCTTTTGCTCTCGCGCACTCTCTCTCTCTCTCTCTCTCTCTCTCTCTCTCTGCAGGCTGGAATCCTCTTGTCTGAAAACTCTCTCTCTCTCCCTGGCTGTGCTATTCTCGATCGCCCTGCTCTAGGGGACTGAGGTCTGTGGGGTGTCACAGCAACCCTGCAGCTAATTACCCTCCCGAGAGAGAGAGAGAGAGACAGAGAGAGAGACAGAGAGAAAGAGAGAGAGAGAGAGAAAAAGAGAGAGAGAGAGAGATACAGAGCGAGAAAAAGAGAGAGAGAGAGAGAAAAAGAGAGAGAGAGAGAGAGATACAGAGCGAGAAAAAGAGAGAGAGAGAGAGATGGTGATAGAAGAGGTATTCAGTGCAGGTGTAAGTGGGAAGGTGACATTGGGCGACTCACACACACACACACACACTTACACACAAACTCCGCTGTGGATGTAGGATGTAGAGTACAGGTGTGACACTCAGCCGACATACAGAGACCTGCAGTACCACACCTGTACCTGTAACCCCGCCCCCAACCACCATACACCATACACAATAGTGTAAAGACCCACACCTGTACCTGTAACCCCGCCCCCAACCACCATACACCGTACACAACAGCGTAAAGTACCACACCTCCAAACCTATACCTGTAACTCCGCCCCCAACCACCATACACCATACGAACAGCATAAAGTAACACACCTGTACCTGTAACCCCACCCACAATGGACAAGTAACAGTGCTTTCAGACCTCAAACAATTATTAAATTATTAAACAAGAATAGAAGGTCATAATCATTTAGAAACAGCAATACTAATATTTTAAAAGTTCAGAAATCAATATTTGGTGGAATAACTGAACAACTTTTAAGCCCAGTTTAATCAGAGGTCTTGGCATGTTCTCCTCCACCAGTCTTACACACTGCTTTTGAGTGATCATCCATCTTCCTCTTGATTATATTACATTACATGTCTGGTGTATATTGTATACTGTACCAATATTTTATTAAATTCATTTAATAAACATAAGCGGTTGTTCACGGTCGAGCACCGGGTATACAGTAGCGCTTAGCAACCAGCGCTTAGCAACAGCCTTAATAGATACATCAGGATTGAGTAAAACACCACAGTAACCATACAGTAACACCCTCACATCCACCGGGGGAAGTGTTCCAGCTGCAGCGCTCACTCCTCACTGTTCACACTCCGCAGAGGGGCGGAGCTTCATAATCTGCTAACGTCAGCAGCACCCCCCCACCACACACCATCCCCCCCCCGATCCATTCCCATCAGTCCACACTGACAGAGAGTCCTCTTTATATGATAATTCCCCCCCCCACCCCCACCTGAGCGCATAACTACCACATTACACATGAAATATGGATGAAGCTCACACCGCCTGTGTGTGTGTGTGTGTGTGTGTGTGAGTGTGTGTGAGTGTGTGTAGGCATGTGAACATTGAGCCGCTCGGGGACAGTAATGGAATGAACCCCCCCCCCAAACCACTACACCAGCATGAGCTCCACCAGCATCACCACAACATGGGTTACTACCCGTGTTCAGCTGCTCCTTAATTACAATTTCAATACTACCTTAAAGCCGCTAAGCCATTTAAGGTGGAATGGGAAAAAATATACATTGTAAGCATGTAGAGTTCTTTCCTATTAGGCATTAAAATGTAACTGCTGCACCATTTAAGGCGGAATAAAAATATATACATTTTAAAGATGGAGAAATCCATTCTTTATGCACCAAAATGTAACTGCTGCACTATTTAAGGTGGTATGGAAGATTCATGCCTTTCAGGGCCCAGACAATAATTGCTGCACCGTTTAAGGTGGAATAAAAAATCTTTTTTAAAGATAGAGAAATTGTTCCTTTATGCACCAAAATGTAACTGCTGCACTATTTAAGGTGGAATGAAAGATTCATGCCTTTTAGGCAGCAGAGAATTTCAGGCTGTTGGCATCTTAATTTAAGTGCCTCACTGTTTAAGGTGGAATGTAAGATTTAGCCTTTTAAACATGAATAATTCCTTCCTTTTTATGCACCAAAAGTAACTGCTGCACATTTAAGGTGGATTAGAAAAATATGACTATTAAGCATGGAAAATTCTTCCTTTTATGCATTGAAATGTGACTGTTAAACCATTTAAGGTGGAATGGAAAAATATGCCTTCAATCATAAAGAGGTCCTTCCTTTTATGCACTAAAATGTAACAGCTGCACTATTTAAGGTGGAATGGAAGATTTATGCCTTTTAGGCAGCAGAGAATTTCAGCCTGTTGTCATCATAATTTAAGTGCTGCGCTGTTTAAGGTGGAAAAGAGAAATCATGCATTTTAGTCCCCAAAAAAATAACTACTGCACCATTTAAGGTGGAATAAAAAAATATCTATTTTAAAGATGGAGAAATCCTTCCTTTATGCACCAAAATGTAACTGCTGCACTATTTAAGGTGGAATGATTCATGCCTTTTAGACCTCAGAAAATAACTGCTGTGCCCTTTCAGGTGAAATAAAAAATTCAAGCCCTTTAAGTGCCATAATGTACAATCTGTAAGATTTAAGGTGGAATGACAAATTAATGTTTTCCGGTTGTAGAATGTATCTGTTGCATCATGTCAGGTGTAATGGAAACTGAATGCCTCTCAGACGCTGGAATTTCAGCTGCTGGCGCCAGAATTTAAGTGCTGCACCATTTAAGATGGAATGGAAAAGAAATGCTGTTTAGGCGCCTGAATGGAACTGCAGGACCATTTAAGGTGGAACAATTATGTGACTGATATCAGACTGAAATAATTTACTCAATTTCTGTTTTTTTCTTTGTTTTAAGTGATTTTACGTGGTGATTTCTTTACTAATGAATGTATATGAAAGCATGTACATATGGGTAATAACTCCAGTGGTCATGGAAAGGTCATGATGAGCACAGTGTTGGTGATGTGATTGAGGAGAATGCTGTAATTAGGGCTGTAATAGAAAACGTGTGTGTGTGTGTGTGTGTGTGTGTGTGTGTGTGTGTGTGTGTGTGTGTTTGTGTGTTTGTGTGTGTGTGTGTGTTTGTGGTTGGGCCGGAGCTGTGATTAGCTGAGATTACACCTCCCTCAGCCGGAGAGTAAACACAACAAACAGCCGTAACACCAGAGAAACCCCTCATAAACGCCGGCGGTTCCCCCGTCCTTCACGCGCCGCCGCGCTCCTCATCCTTCATCACCCAGAAATCAAATCTCAGGCCAGGCGTGACGCCGAGCTCAGAGCTCAGAACATTAACCGGTACAATCATCCTCACAGCCATTTCCCTCACATCTCACCTCCATTTACTCCTTCACTAACCCTGATATCACACCACCTACACCTCCACCTACACCTCCACCCACAGAGAGCACAGCTCCACAGCGCCCCCAACCACTCAACCTGAAACTGCAGGAAACACCGAGACCAACCAGGACTGAAACACCACCTGCAGAACCCTGCGGACATTTACACGACTTCAGCATTCAGCCCAGCGTTTGGGTTTCACTAGAGAATTCTGGGGTGGTTTGGGTTTTATATTGGACAATGTTGGGATGCTTTGTTAATGTTGGGTTGTTTGGAGAATGTTAAGTTGGTTTGGGTTGGGTGATAAATGTTGGGTTTGTGGAGAATGTTGGGTTGGATTGGATTTTTTATTGGAGAATATTGGGATATTTTGGGTTGGTTGGAGAACGTTGGGATGGTTTGGGTTGGTTGGTAAATGATGGGATGGTTTGGTTGGTTGGAGAATGTTGGGTTTGTTGGAGAATGTTGGGTTTGTTAGTTTACGGTTGGTTTGAGTTGGTGAATAGTGGTTTACGGTTGGTTGGAGAATGTTGGGTTGGTTAGTGACCGTTAAATTAGTTTGGGTTGGTAAATGGGGGTTTACGGTTGGTTGGAGAATGTTGGGATGGTTTGGTTGGTTGGTGAATATTGTTGGTAAATTTTGGTTTACGGTTGGTTTTTAGAATGTTGAATTAGTCTGGGTTTGTTGGTGAAGGGTGGTTTACGGTTGGTTTGTGAATGTTGAGATGGTTTGAGTTGGTTGGTGAAAATTGTTGGTAAATGGTGGTTTACGGTTGGTTTGGGTTGGTGAATGGTGGTTCACGGTTGGTTTGGATTGGTGAATGGTGGTTTACGGTTGATTGGTGAATGTTAAGATGGTTTGAGTTGGTTGGTGATTGTTGGGTTGGTTGGTTTACGGCTGGTTTGGGTTGGTGAATGGTGGTTTACGGTTGGTAAGTAATTGTTGGTTTGTTTTGGTTTACGGCTGGTTTGAGTTTTTTATTGGTAAATGCTGGATGAGATGCAGAACTGAAGCAGTAAATAAGGTTCAGGTGATCGTACCTTGCTGGAGTACGGTCCGGGTAAGAGCAGTTTAAGCGCTTGTCTCTTCAGCTCCAGCAGTCGGGCGGTGCAGTGTTCACACCACACGGTCCGGTCCCGGTCCGAGCCGGGCGAGCTGCCGCTGCCGGAGGCCGGAGAACCCGTCCCGAACCCAGGAGAACCACCTAGAGATCCAGGAGAACCGGTACCGATCCCGGGAGAGGTGGGGACGGGGGAGCCGGAGAAGGAGCTGGGGGAGGACGTCCCGGAGCAGGGGGAGGGGGTTCCGGATGAGCTCGGAAACGACCCGGCCCCCTCCGGCGCCGGCCGGCCCACTCGTGACTCCTCGCACGCCCGCCGGTACCAGGCCTCCGGAGAGAACGAGGCGGATTTGGTGGGGGAGCCATCCGTCATCTGCTTAAAACATAAAAACATATAAACGTTAAACATTTACTGTAATCACAGACTCTACTGCAGTTCTGTTACAACTGTTTAAACTGATTATTAAAGGAGAACTCTGGTGTAAAATGTACTTTTATTGTAGTTAAACATGATAAAAAGTTCTTATCTTTGATGAATAGCACACCTCCGTTCTCCCACAGATGTTCTAACACTACTAGCTTCAGCTCCGAGTGCCACCATCACTGTACTGATAATGACATAGACATATATATACATAGACTCCACATAGCATAGCAGTCGGCGCCAGGAGGCAGGCTATGCAGAGTCTATGTATATATATGTCTGTTATTATCAGTACAGTGATGGTGGTGCTCGGAGCTGAAGCTAGTAGTATTATGGGATGTAAACAGTGGTGTTTAATAAGCTTCTTCTGCACTTTTTAAGTTATTAATGCCTGGTTTTAAATGTCAGGACTCTCCAGATTCTAGTAAGGAGGTGTGGAGCTACTTTGAGCTGGATAACGGTGTAAAAAGTGATTTATCAGGGTAAATCTCTGAACGCTGTGGGAGAACGGAGGTGAGCTATTCATCAAAGATAAGAACTTTTATCATATTTTACTACAATAAAAGAACATTTTACACCAGAGTTCTACTTTAAGACCCAGAACAAATATCACAACCTGTTTAATGTGCTGATCAGTTGGTCTCATATAATCATTGGCTGTAAGCCATAATCAATAATCAACAATAAAATAAATAAATGCTTAAAATAGATCACTCACATTTTCAACTGAATTACTTTTGCACTAATATTAATCTATTTAAAAGTGAATCTTTACAACCACAGATAAGAAACGCATTTAGATCCTTATAGAACATCTAGAATAAAGCCTCCCCAGGTCTATACTGAAAAATCCAAGATATTAACTCTGATTTCATGAGAAATGTTGTAGAGAAGCAGAAGTTATATAAGTTTGGCCATATAATGCAGTTATATAATGTACAGTCATGTGAAAAAACATTTTTCAGCTTCATTTGAGCAGAATTATATAAGCTTATATAACTAAAACACATAAAACTACCAAAAAATACAAATACCAATATATTTCTTTTGTACATATATTGTAAAATATATTGAACAATATAATCTCTGTTTGTTATAATCACTGGGTCACGTTTTAATCCTGTTCTCTGTGTTTTTTTCTGTCTCCTGCATGTAGCCTGTGTGTTCCTCCCGTGTCTGTGTTCATTTGTAACTCCGCCCCCTTGTTACCTGTCTCTGGGTGTTTCCTGTTTACTGTTCACTTCTGTATTTATAAGCCCCTTTGTTTCTGTGTTCCCTTGACGGTTCTTGTAAGTTTTTACGTCGGTTAGATTGCTGTTCCTTGTCTCAGTTGTCTCTCAATTCTTTGCTTAGTTATTTTCTTCATGTGTGTTTGTTTATCTGCTTTTGTGTTTATTTGCTTTCTTTATTATTAAATATTACCTGCATTTGCATTCGACACATTGCATCGTCAAAAAAGGGTCACCACCTGAATTTAGCAGGTAAGATCCTCCTATTGAATAATAATAATAATAATAATAATAATAATTACTGCATCTGTGATTAATATGTTTCATCTGCAACAAGTTATTATTTAACCCGAACTGATGCAGGGAGTAGCTTCTCATTCGTTAAACCATGTTTAGTGAAATAGTACAAATGGTACATAAACAGCACTAGAACTCGGCGATATGTTGGTTAATAGTGAAAGTAAGAGCTTTACCCACTTTCACACACTGCAGTGAAGAGAACTGAAGAGATTAAAGGGATTAAACAGCGCTGTGTGTGTGTCTTTAAGAAAAAACTCTTATCATAGAGAAGAATCAGATAAATCAGCTTCAGTTTAGTAGAGAGAGGAAAGATCTGACTCTGGATCAGTGGAAGAAGAAGATCATGTGAAGATCTGATGAGTCCAGATTTACCCAGAGTTCCAGAGTGATGGAGCTTCAGGGTATGAAGAGAAACGGTTGTAGGAGAAAGTGATTTTACCCATCATGCCTAGAGAGGGGCTATGATCTAGGGGTGTTGTGATTGGTCAGGTCTAGGTTCAGCAGTGTTATGAGCCCAAATAATGTCACAACAATAGACAAATACAGTCTGCTTAAGCCACTAAAAAAACACACAAAAAATATGTTTTTCCCTTTGCTCTACAAATGGAGAAAGTTCAGCACTGTTGCTGCTACTCTGCCTAGGTGTGGTAAAGTCCTGTAAAGATGACTGCAAGAGCACAGCACATGCAGAATGATCAATGAGGTGAGGAAGAATCCTAGAGTGTCAGCTGAAGACTTACAGAAATCTCTGGCACATGCTCACATTTTTGTTGACAAATCAATAAATACAATAAGAAAAAACATTAAACAAGAATGGAGTTGATGGGAGGACACCACGGAGAAAGACACTACTGACCAAAAAAAACACAAAAAGCTGCACGTTTAAAGTTTACAAAAAAAAGAGCACCTGGATGTTCCACAGTTCCACTACTGGCTAAATATACTGTGGACAGATGAAACTGAAATTGAGTTGTTTGGAAGGAAAACACACAATACTATGTGTGGAGAATGGAGAAAGGCACACCAGCACACCATCATCAAAACCTCATCCTAACTGTGAAACATGGTGGAGGGAGCATCATGGTTTGGGGCTGCTTTGGTGTCTCAGGTTCTGGACGGATTTTGCCGTCATCAACGGAAAAATGAATTCCCAAGTTTACCAGGTTTACATTTTGCAGTAAAACTGAAGACCATCTGTCTCCAACTGAAGCTCAACAGAGGATGGATGATGCAACAGAACAACGACCCAAAACACAGAAATAAATCAACAACCGAACGACTTCAACAGAAGAAAATAAATAAATACTCCTTCTGGAGAGTCCTGACCTCCTGAACCCAACTGAGATGCTGCAGCATCATGAGCTCAAGAGAGAGATTCACACCAGATATCCCATAATATTATAGCTGAACTGAAACAGTTTAGTGAAGAGGAATGATCCAGAATTCCTCCTGACCGTTCTGCAGGTCTGATCTGCAGCTACAGGAAACCATTGGTTGAGGTTTTTGCTGCTAAAGGAGGATCAACCAGTTATTAAATCCAAAGATTCACATACTTTTATTTACTCTCACTGTGAATATTAACCTGCTGTGTTCAATAAAATCATGCAAATATATATAATATTGTTTGTGTGGTTTTAGTTTAATCAGACTGTGTTTGTCTATTGTTGTGATTTAGATGAAGATTTAATCACCAATTTATGCAGAAATACAAGTATAATCCCAAAGAGTTCACACACTCTTTCCTGAAACTGTATGTGCTCTGTAAATAAAGCTGCTTTAATAATATTTAATAATATTTAATAATATTTAATAATATTTAATAATATTTAATACTCTCTCTGTAATAACGCTTCTGTCTCTGGGGTGGAACTCTCATGAGTATATCTCAGTCCCTTTTGTTTGAGAACAGAACTGATCCAGATTCCCCTGCACACACACACACACACACACACACACACACACACTCATTATTATAAGCAGTTGAGTTATGATAGTGTGTAGAACATCACTCAGACCTTCAGCACTGTTTTATATTTCTATATCTACACTTTATACCTG
The DNA here is from genome assembly GCF_023375975.1 of Astyanax mexicanus. NCBI lineage: Eukaryota > Metazoa > Chordata > Actinopteri > Characiformes > Acestrorhamphidae > Astyanax > Astyanax mexicanus. Next base: position 274,214 of record NC_064421.1, read on the forward strand.
CACTCTATATCTACACTCTATATCTACACTCTATATCTACACTCTATATCTACACTCTATATCTACACTCTATATCTACACTCTATATCTACACTCTATATCTACACTCTATATCTACACTCTATATCTACACTCTATACCTGCACTCTATACCTGCACTCTATATCTACACTCTATATCTACACTTTATACCTGCACTCTATATCTACACTCTATACCTGCACTCTATACCTGCACTCTATATCTACACTCTATATCTACACTTTATACCTGCACTCTATATCTACACTCTATACCTGCACTCTATATCTACACTCTATATCTACACTCTATATCTACACTCTATATCTACACTCTATATCTACACTCTATATCTACACTCTATATCTACACTCTATATCTACACTCTATACCTGCACTCTATACCTGCACTCTATATCTACACTCTATATCTACACTTTATACCTGCACTCTATATCTACACTCTATACCTGCACTCTATATCTACACTCTATACCTGCACTCTATATCTACACTCTATATCTACACTCTATACCTGCACTCTATACCTGCACTCTATACCTGCACTCTATATCTACACTCTATACCTGCACTCTATACCTGCACTCTATACCTGCACTCTATATCTACACTCTATATCTACACTCTATACCTGCACTCTATACCTGCACTCTATATCTACACTCTATACCTGCACTCTATACCTGCACTCTATACCTGCACTCTATACCTGCACTCTATATCTACACTCTATACCTGCACTCTATACCTGCACTCTATACCTGCACTCTATATCTACACTCTATATCTACACTCTATACCTGCACTCTATACCTGCACTCTATACCTGCACTCTATATCTACACTCTATACCTGCACTCTATACCTGCACTCTATACCTGCACTCTATATCTACACTCTATACCTGCACTCTATACCTGCACTCTATACCTGCACTCTATATCTACACTCTATACCTGCACTCTATATCTACACTCTATATCTACACTCTATATCTACACTCTATATCTACACTCTATATCTACACTCTATACCTGCACTCTATATCTACACTCTATACCTGCACTCTATATCTACACTCTATATCTACACTCTATATCTACACTCTATATCTACACTCTATACCTGCACTCTATATCTACACTCTATATCTACACTCTATACCTGCACTCTATATCTACACTCTATATCTACACTCTATACCTGCACTCTATACCTGCACTCTATACCTGCACTCTATATCTACACTCTATATCTACACTCTATACCTGCACTCTATACCTGCACTCTATATCTACACTCTATATCTACACTCTATATCTACACTCTATATCTACACTCTATATCTACACTCTATATCTACACTCTATACCTGCACTCTATATCTACACTCTATACCTGCACTCTATATCTACACTCTATACCTACACTCTATACCTGCACTCTATATCTACACTCTATACCTGCACTCTATATCTACACTCTATACCTGCACTCTATATCTACACTCTATATCTACACTCTATACCTGCACTCTATATCTACACTCTATACCTACACTCTATATCTACACTCTATATCTACACTCTATACCTGCACTCTATACCTGCACTCTATATCTACACTCTATATCTACACTCTATACCTGCACTCTATACCTGCACTCTATACCTGCACTCTATATCTACACTCTATACCTACACTCTATACCTGCACTCTATATCTACACTCTATACCTGCACTCTATATCTACACTCTATACCTGCACTCTATACCTGCACTCTATATCTACACTCTATATCTACACTCTATACCTGCACTCTATATCTACACTCTATACCTGCACTCTATATCTACACTCTATATCTACACTCTATACCTGCACTCTATATCTACACTCTATATCTACACTCTATACCTGCACTCTATACCTGCACTCTATATCTACACTCTATATCTACACTCTATACCTGCACTCTATACCTGCACTCTATATCTACACTCTATATCTACACTCTATACCTGCACTCTATACCTGCACTCTATATCTACACTCTATATCTACACTCTATACCTGCACTCTATATCTACACTCTATATCTACACTCTATACCTGCACTCTATACCTGCACTCTATATCTACACTCTATATCTACACTCTATACCTGCACTCTATACCTGCACTCTATATCTACACTCTATATCTACACTCTATACCTGCACTCTATATCTACACTCTATATAGGAGATTTACAGGAGGAGGAAAAACCTTTTATTACAGGTGATTTTGGAGCATTTCTAATAACCATTTAAATTGATGCACAAGATATTATTTCCTTTATATTTTATTAATATTGTTTTAGAAGTAGTAAGCAGCTGCTTCAGCCTTACAGCGCTTTTTATATTAAACACAATGTAAACATAATCTCATTATATTTCAGTTAGATATATGTATAATATGGAAATCAGGTTTTACATTAAAACATAATTCAATTAATATTATTAATCCCAGCACTATATATGTATATACTATATATATATATATATATATATAGAGAGAGAGAGAGAGATTTATAAAGATTATCCTGTTCAGTTGGGTAGCTGGGGTTTGTACAGCTAGGGTTGGGCAGCTTGGGTTGGGTAGTTGGGGTTGGTAGGGCTGATGTTGGGTCGCAGCCAGATGAGTGAAGAATTTGAAGGTCAGTGTTTCTATAAAGAATCTCAGGGTGTTGAGTGTGGGTTGGGTAGCTGGGTTTGGTAAGGCTGGTGTTGGGTAGCTGGTGTTGGGTAGCTGGTGTTGGGTAGCTGGTGTTGGTATAGCTGGTGTTGGTATAGCTGGTGTTGGTATAGCTGGTGTTGGGTAGCAGGTAGAGTAGTGAGGTGTTTGCAGGTCAGTGTTTCAATAAAAATCTCAGGGTGTGTGTTGGTGTGTCGAGTGTGTGTGCTGAGTGTGTGTTGAGTGTGTGTTGGTGTGCTGAGTGTGTGTTGAGTGTGTGCTAAGTTTGTAGCATGTATGTTGGTGTGTTGAGTGTGTGTGTGCTGAGTGTGTGTTGAGTGTGTGTTGGTGTGCTGAGTGTGTGTTGGTGTGTTGAGTGTGTGTTGAGTGTGTGTTGGTGTGCTGAGTGTGTGTTGAGTGTGTGTTGGTGTGCTGAGTGTGTGTTGAGTGTGTGTTGGTGTGCTGAGTGTGTGTTGAGTGTGTGTTGGTGTGCTGAGTGTGTGTTGGTGTGCTGAGTGTGTGTTGGTGTGCTGAGTGTGAGTTGAGTGTGTGCTGAGCGTGTGTTGGTGTGCTGAGTGTGTGTTGGTGTGCTGAGTGTGAGTTGAGTGTGTGCTGAGTGTGTGTTGAGTGTGTGTTGGTGTGCTGAGTGTGTGTTGAGTGTGTGTTGGTGTGCTGAGTGTGTGTTGGTGTGCTGAGTGTGTGTTGGTGTGCTGAGTGTGAGTTGAGTGTGTGCTGAGCGTGTGTTGGTGTGCTGAGTGTGTGTTGGTGTGCTGAGTGTGAGTTGAGTGTGTGCTGAGTGTGTGTTGAGTGTGTGTTGGTGTGCTGAGTGTGTGTTGAGTGTGTGTTGGTGTGCTGAGTGTGTGTTGAGTGTGTGTTGGTGTGTTGAGTGTGTGTTGAGTGTGTGTTGGTGTGCTGAGTGTGTGTTGGTGTGCTGAGTGTGTGTTGGTGTGTTGAGTGTGTGTTGAGTGTGTGTTGGTGTGCTGAGTGTGTGTTGAGTGTGTGTTGGTGTGCTGAGTGTGAGTTGAGTGTGTGCTGAGTGTGTGTTGAGTGTGTGTTGGTGTGCTGAGTGTGTGTTGAGTGTGTGTTGGTGTGCTGAGTGTGTGTTGAGTGTGTGTTGGTGTGTTGAGTGTGTGTTGGTGTGCTGAGTGTGTGTTGGTGTGCTGAGTGTGTGTTGGTGTGTTGAGTGTGTGTTGGTGTGCTGAGTGTGTGTTGAGTGTGTGTTGGTGTGCTGAGTGTGTGTTGAGTGTGTGTTGGTGTGCTGAGTGTGTGTTGGTGTGCTGAGTGTGTGTTGGTGTGCTGAGTGTGAGTTGAGTGTGTGCTGAGCGTGTGTTGGTGTGCTAAGTGTGAGTTGAGTGTGTGCTGAGTGTTTGTTGGTGTGCTGAGTGTGAGTTGAGTGTGTGCTGAGTGTGTGTTGAGTGTGTGTTGGTGTGCTGAGTGTGTGTGCTGAGTGTGAGTTGAGTGTGTGCTGAGTGTGTGTTGAGTGTGTGTTGGTGTGCTGAGTGTGAGTTGAGTGTGTGCTGAGTGTGTGTTGAGTGTGTGTTGGTGTGCTGAGTGTGTGTGCTGAGTGTGTGTTGAGTGTGTGTTGGTGTGCTGAGTGTGAGTTTAGTGTGTGCTGAGTGTGTGTTGAGTGTGTGTTGGTGTGCTGAGTGTGTGTGCTGAGTGTGTGTTGAGTGTGTGTTGGTGTGCTGAGTGTGAGTTGAGTGTGTGCTGAGTGTGTGTTGAGTGTGTGTTGGTGTGCTGAGTGTGTGTTGAGTGTGTGTTGGTGTGCTGAGTGTGAGTTGAGTGTGTGCTGAGTGTGTGTTGAGTGTGTGTTGGTGTGCTGAGTGTGTGTTGGTGTGCTGAGTGTGAGTTGAGTGTGTGCTGAGTGTGTGTTGAGTGTGTGTTGGTGTGCTGAGTGTGTGTTGGTGTGCTGAGTGTGTGTTGAGTGTGTGTTGGTGTGCTGAGTGTGAGTTGAGTGTGTGCTGAGTGTGTGTTGAGTGTGTGTTGGTGTGCTGAGTGTGAGTTGAGTGTGTGCTGAGTGTGTGTTGGTGTGCTGAGTGTGTGTTGGTGTGCTGAGTGTGAGTTGAGTGTGTGCTGAGTGTGTGTTGAGTGTGTGTTGGTGTGCTGAGTGTGAGTTGAGTGTGTGCTGAGTGTGTGTTGAGTGTGTGTTGGTGTGCTGAGTGTGTGTGCTGAGTGTGTGTTGAGTGTGTGTTGGTGTGCTGAGTGTGAGTTGAGTGTGTGCTGAGTGTGTGTTGAGTGTGTGTTGGTGTGCTGAGTGTGTGTTGAGTGTGTGTTGGTGTGCTGAGTGAGTTGAGTGTGTGCTGAGTGTGTGTTGAGTGTGTGTTGGTGTGCTGAGTGTGTGTTGAGTGTGTGTTGGTGTGCTGAGTGTGTGTGCTGAGTGTGTGTTGAGTGTGTGTTGAGTGTGTGTTGAGTGTGTGTTGGTGTGCTGAGTGTGTGTTGAGTGTGTGTTGGTGTGCTGAGTGTGAGTTGAGTGTGTGCTGAGTGTGTGTTGAGTGTGTGTTGGTGTGCTGAGTGTGTGTTGAGTGTGTGTTGGTGTGCTGAGTGTGTGTTGAGTGTGTGTTGGTGTGCTGAGTGTGTGTTGGTGTGCTGAATGTGCGTTGAGTGTGTGTTGGTGTGCTGAGTGTGTGTTGAGTGTGTGTTGGTGTGCTGAATGTGTGTTGAGTGTGTGTTGGTGTGCTGAGTGTGTGTTGAGTGTGTGTTGGTGTGCTGAGTGTGTGTTGAGTGTGTGTTGGTGTGCTGAGTGTGTGTTGAGTGTGTGTTGGTGTGCTGAGTGTGTGTTGAGTGTGTGTTGGTGTGTTGAGTGTGTGTTGAGTGTGTGTTGGTGTGCTGAGTGTGTGTTGGTGTGCTGAGTGTGTGTTGGTGTGTTGAGTGTGTGTTGAGTGTGTGTTGGTGTGCTGAGTGTGTGTTGAGTGTGTGTTGGTGTGCTGAGTGTGAGTTGAGTGTGTGCTGAGTGTGTGTTGAGTGTGTGTTGGTGTGCTGAGTGTGTGTTGAGTGTGTGTTGGTGTGCTGAGTGTGTTGAGTGTGTGTTGGTGTGTTGAGTGTGTGTTGAGTGTGTGTTGGTGTGCTGAGTGTGTGTTGGTGTGCTGAGTGTGTGTTGGTGTGTTGAGTGTGTGTTGAGTGTGTGTTGGTGTGCTGAGTGTGTGTTGAGTGTGTGTTGGTGTGCTGAGTGTGTGTTGAGTGTGTGTTGGTGTGCTGAGTGTGTGTTGGTGTGCTGAGTGTGTGTTGGTGTGCTGAGTGTGAGTTGAGTGTGTGCTGAGCGTGTGTTGGTGTGCTGAGTGTGAGTTGAGTGTGTGCTGAGTGTTTGTTGGTGTGCTGAGTGTGTGTTGGTGTGCTGAGTGTGAGTTGAGTGTGTGCTGAGCGTGTGTTGGTGTGCTGAGTGTGAGTTGAGTGTGTGCTGAGTGTGTGTTGAGTGTGTGTTGGTGTGCTGAGTGTGTGTGCTGAGTGTGTGTTGAGTGTGTGCTGAGTGTGTGTTGAGTGTGTGTTGGTGTGCTGAGTGTGAGTTGAGTGTGTGCTGAGTGTGTGTTGAGTGTGTGTTGGTGTGCTGAGTGTGTGTGCTGAGTGTGTGTTGAGTGTGTGTTGGTGTGCTGAGTGTGAGTTGAGTGTGTGCTGAGTGTGTGTTGAGTGTGTGTTGGTGTGCTGAGTGTGTGTGCTGAGTGTGTGTTGAGTGTGTGTTGGTGTGCTGAGTGTGAGTTGAGTGTGTGCTGAGTGTGTGTTGAGTGTGTGTTGGTGTGCTGAGTGTGTGTTGAGTGTGTGTTGGTGTGCTGAGTGTGAGTTGAGTGTGTGCTGAGTGTGTGTTGAGTGTGTGTTGGTGTGCTGAGTGTGTGTTGAGTGTGTGTTGGTGTGCTGAGTGTGAGTTGAGTGTGTGCTGAGTGTGTGTTGAGTGTGTGTTGGTGTGCTGAGTGTGTGTTGAGTGTGTGTTGGTGTGCTGAGTGTGTGTTGAGTGTGTGTTGGTGTGCTGAGTGTGAGTTGAGTGTGTGCTGAGTGTGTGTTGAGTGTGTGTTGGTGTGCTGAGTGTGAGTTGAGTGTGTGCTGAGTGTGTGTTGGTGTGCTGAGTGTGTGTTGGTGTGCTGAGTGTGAGTTGAGTGTGTGCTGAGTGTGTGTTGAGTGTGTGTTGGTGTGCTGAGTGTGAGTTGAGTGTGTGCTGAGTGTGTGTTGAGTGTGTGTTGGTGTGCTGAGTGTGTGTGCTGAGTGTGTGTTGAGTGTGTGTTGGTGTGCTGAGTGTGAGTTGAGTGTGTGCTGAGTGTGTGTTGAGTGTGTGTTGGTGTGCTGAGTGTGTGTTGAGTGTGTGTTGGTGTGCTGAGTGTGAGTTGAGTGTGTGCTGAGTGTGTGTTGAGTGTGTGTTGGTGTGCTGAGTGTGTGTTGAGTGTGTGTTGGTGTGCTGAGTGTGTGTGCTGAGTGTGTGTTGAGTGTGTGTTGAGTGTGTGTTGGTGTGCTGAGTGTGTGTTGAGTGTGTGTTGGTGTGCTGAGTGTGAGTTGAGTGTGTGCTGAGTGTGTGTTGAGTGTGTGTTGGTGTGCTGAGTGTGTGTTGAGTGTGTGTTGGTGTGCTGAGTGTGTGTTGAGTGTGTGTTGGTGTGCTGAGTGTGTGTTGGTGTGCTGAATGTGCGTTGAGTGTGTGTTGGTGTGCTGAGTGTGTGTTGAGTGTGTGTTGGTGTGCTGAATGTGTGTTGAGTGTGTGTTGGTGTGCTGAGTGTGTGTTGAGTGTGTGTTGGTGTGCGGAGTGTGTGTTGAGTGTGTGTTGGTGTGCTGAATGTGTGCTGAGTGTGTGTTGGTGTGCTGAGTGTGTGTTGGTGTGCTGAGTGTGTGTTGAGTGTGTGTTGGTGTGCTGAGTGTGAGTTGAGTGTGTGCTGAGTGTGTGTTGAGTGTGTGTTGGTGTGCTGAGTGTGTGTTGAGTGTGTGTTGGTGTGCTGAATGTGTGCTGAGTGTGTGTTGAGTGTGTGTTGAGTGTGTGTTGGTGTGCTGAGTGTGTTTAGAGTTTGTTAAACGTGTGTTTAGGGTTAATAACTGACTGTAAAGCAGAAAATAAGTTTATAGTTTATTAAATCAGGTTAATATAAAATATAATTGAGTTATTAATTACTAACTTTCCAGTATTACCTCCCACAGTGGACAGTGCAGTACAGTACAGTACAGGAGGGTAATGGTGGAGACCGGCAGCGTATGTCCATGCGGTCTGACAAGCAGAAACCACATCCAGGTTCACTACAGGAGACCCCGCCCACATATCCCACAGCTCAGTGCAGCGCTAATGAACTTTGATGGGACATGCCAAAAGTCACGGGACCTCCTGTACCTGTTTCTGTCCTATCACCTGAGTATTTACAAAAACATATAACCAAAGTTCTCCGGGTAACTATAGTGATTATGGGTATTTAGTAGGTGTGTATTAGAGTGTATATGGGTCTAACCAGGGGTTCACTTAATTTTGCACAAGATTTCAAACACACTCTCACACACACACACACACACACACACACTCACACACCCTCACTATGTGATGAGTACAGTAGTATGCGGGGCTGTGTGTTGAATCAGAACCTGGTTCTGGTGTTGGTGTAGGTGTTGCTGGTTCTGGTGTTGGTTCTGGTGTTGGTGTAGGTGTTGATGTTGGTTCTGGTGTTGATGTTGGTTCTGGTGTTGATGTTGGTTCTGGTGTTGGTTCTGGTGTTGGTTCTGGTGTTGGTGTTGGTTCTGGTGTTGATGTTGGTTCTGGTGTTGGTTCTGGTGTTGATGTTGGTTCTGGTGTTGGTTCTGGTGTTGGTGTAGGTGTTGGTTCTGGTGTTGGTTCTGGTGTTGATGTTGGTTCTGGTGTTGGTTCTGGTGTTGGTGTAGGTGTTGGTTCTGGTGTTGATGTTGGTTCTGGTGTTGGTTCTGGTGTAGGTGTTGGTGGTTCTGGACTCACCCCGTGTTTTCTGCTCCTGGTTCCGCTCCTCTCTTTGGATCCAGTTAAAGAAGTCATAGTGCAGCAGAACCTCCTCACACACTCTGCATAATCCTCACAAACCCCATCCGAACCAGAACCCGCGCAGCCCCCCGACAGCACCCGCGCAGCCCCCCTACAGAACACGCGCAGCCCCCCTACAGAACCCGCGCAGCCCCCCGACAGCACCCGCGCAGCCCCCGCCGGTCCGCTGCTGCTCCTCTCTCAGCTCCTCCGGAACCTGCTACTCTCCTCTACAGCCAGCGCTCCACATCTGCCCCGAGCCACGCCCCCTCAACCCTGCAGCCAATAGCGAGCCCATACATGAGTCAGAGCCGCGGGGGCGTGGCCTGCTACTCACAGACAGACAGTTACTATAGCAATAACAGATATTTATAATAATACATATAATAATTAATATCAGCTATATATAACAAATATCAGAGAAAGAGAGAGAGAGAGAGATGGAGAGAGAGTGAGAGACAGAGAAAGAGAGAGAGAGGTAGAGACAGAGAAAGAGAGAGTTAGAGAGGAATAAAGAAAGAGAGAGGTAGAAACAGAGAAAGAGAGAGAGAGGTATAGAGAAAGAGAGAGTGAGAGAGAGATAAAGAAAGAGAGAGAGAGATGGAGAGAGAGCTAGAGAGGAATAAAGAAAGAGAGAGAGAGATGCAGAGAGAGTTAGAGAGGAATAAAGAAAGAGAAAGGTAGAGAGAGAGAGTGAGAGAGATGGAGAGAGGGTTAGAAAGGAATAAAGAGAGAGGTAGAGAGAGAGGTAGAGACAGAGAAAGAGAGAGAGAGGTAGAGACAGAGAAAGAGAGAGAGAGGTATAGGGAAAGAGAAAGAGAGAGAGAGGTAGAGAGAGAGAGCTTTGCTTTTCACAGCTTCTCTCTAACACAGGCTAACAGCGCCATCTACCGACACCACTGATCTCCTGCAGCTCATTACAGGAACCAGCGCTAAATCCCCGGATGAACCTGAAGAAAAGTACCTTTAGAAACACTGTACAGTAAATCCACACTGTTCTCAGATCAGGTGGCTCCTCCCACCACTTACTGACAGACAGGTTCGTCATTCCTGCTGCCGGCAAAATATGAACCTTCAGTAAAATCAACAGAACAGTAACAGAATATAGAGAGATGTTTATATTAAATACTTGTCTGACTATCAGCGCTGCTAACAGTTTAATACTGCAGTGTTTTAATGGGCTGATAATCTGGATCTACGTATACTGTAATATATTATACTACTAGAAATAAGAAAATCTGTTTTAGATTGTTTTAGAACTGTTTATCGTATTTAATCACACTGATATAATATAATATACTGGTTCTGTCTTATGTGATCTTGTTGCTCACTGTACAGAATCAGAATCAGAATCAGAATCAGTCTTTATTGGCCAGATATTTTCAAACATACAAGGAATTAGTGTTTAGTTACAGTAGTTTACAGTGCACCATAACTAACAACATTACACAGTGACAGGTACACACATCTACCTATTTATGCTTGTTTATGGTTATAAATTAAGTTGTAAATACTGTAAAAACAAACATTAATAAGCACTTGAATAGAACAACAGTGAAAATACCTTTTTTTAAACATATCTAAAAAAAATAATATAGAAAGTCAGTTTAGTCATTTAATATGCTATTATAGCTAACTGAATAAAGTTACTAAGAAAAATGTTAATGCTGACTGACTGATTGATTGATAAGGCAAAATAAGATAAGCTTCCAGTAAGATCTGAGGTTTAAGAGTATAAATGAATGTGAAATCTCTATTTGGTACATGGCAGACCACTGATGTCTTTTCTATGTATGTGTTGTAACTGCTTATTAATATTTAATAACCTTTAATAAACCCTTCATAAAGGAGCCTTATTTTAAAGTGGCAAAGGATATAGTGCAGAGTAATTTCTCTATATAAATAAATAGAAGGACACAGAAGATCACGGTGAACAGAGTGAGACAGGATGTCTTGGATATGGACGGTGTTCTGGGTGTAACAGACTGTATTCCGAAATGTGTTTTAGTGTTTAATGGTTCAGGAGTGTGATGACCCGTGGGAAGAAGCTATTCTTAAACCTCAGTTTAAAGCTGAAACTCTGCCCTGAAGGAAGACGCTGGAACAGGTGATGTTCAGGTGTGACGGATCAGAGATGATGTTCTCTGCACGATTCTGGGTTCTGGAGGTGTGCAGATCTGGTAGCTTCACACCGATGGTCACAGGAGAGGAAAAGGTACGACAGGTACGACAGGTACGACAGGTGAGCTCCACACTGAGACGCACTTTCTCCTTCAGTGTACAAACAAATCAGAGAAACATGAGAAATGTTTATAAACTGATTTAAAGAAAAAATAACACAAATATAAAAAATACAAATCACTCTGGAGAAGGACACACACATTAGTTACAAATGTTATGTATGTTGTTGTTAATTGTTTTTTACGATTTGGCAACACTGTAACTTACAATTATGCTAATGAAATTCCACTGAACTGAATAGAATTGAAGAAAAAGAGACAGACAGAGAGAGAGAAAAAGGGAAATTTAGATGAACAGAGCTTCTCTAACACAGGCTCACAGCGCCATCTACCGACTCTACTGAGCTCCTAAAATACTGAGATTCTAAATCAGAGGGAGGAAAATACAGAGAATAAGATAGATAGATGTATAAATCAGTGTATTACAGAGTAAAAAATAAAGGTTGATTGATTGACTCCTAAATAATCAAATACCAGGAATTATGGCTTTACTGGCGTCAGTTTCACACAACTGATTTAAACTAAATTTAAGTCTTATTATTTTTATTATTGTGTAACACAAATCTATTAGAAACTGCAAACTACTTTTCTAAATAGCCACTTATGCATTTAGCTAAATAGTTTAATTTAACTACAAGTAGGTAGCTAACCGCAGTAGATTTTTCTAACTATATGTGTGTGTGTAATAAAATGACACACATTGTAAAACCGCCACTCACCGCTAAAGCAAATACTTAAAATCTTATTACAGTATTTTATCTTATTTATGTCTCATTTGGAATAATAGGTCATTTTTGACCAGTGTGTGTACATTAAAATAAGTAATACATTAATATAAAAACATTTTTGTTCATAAAATATTAAAGTAAAAACGAAAATAAGGATCAGTGGTTATCAAATTAAAATTAAAAGATATTTAAAGAATAGTAGGAATTTTTTAAATTATAAAATAAACCGATTTTAAAATATAAGGAAACGTGTCACGTGTGTGTTTACAAAGCAGAGCGGAAGTAGAGGGCGTGTCCGAATTCACTCGGGATGTTTATCCCCTACCTAGTGCACTACTGATACTGAGGGCGAAGTCCTGTGTGTGTGCGCGTGTGTATATATATATAGTGTGTTTGTGTGTGTGAGAGAGAGTCTGTTCCAAGCTTTAATTATATATTTTTAATAATACATATTAAATACGGCACGCATATGTATGCGCAAACACTGCGCAGCGTGGGTCGCCCTCACGCATGCGCACTAGTCAGCTGCTGCGTCGCGCGAGCGTGACGTAATTGGTTCGCGCCGGGAGCCAGGGTCACAGCAACGGCACGCGGAGTCCGTCAGTGTCCTCCTCACTATCATCTTCACTATCATCATCTTCATCATCACTGTCCTCACCTGCGGAGCGGTGTTCTTCAGCACAGGTGAGTGCAGGTGAGCTGTGTGCAGGTGTGCGCGCGCGTGCTGAGCGCGTGTATGGTTACTGTTAGAGTGATTTGATAACCGGTCACACGTGATTCTGCAGGAATTATCCGGTACAGTTTGAAAATAAACCGGTTTAATTTAAATACAGAACCTTCTAGAACCTCCGATCTGATCCGATTCCAGACTGTTACTTTAGATCAGAACCTCAGATCCGGTTAAACTCCTGCAACTCAGTTCAGTTCTGTTTACACTACCTGTCTAATGAAATCTCACACCTGGATTTAATTAAGCTAAACGGTAAGCTCCTCCATATTGGATCATATTAATAATTGCTGCATGAGTGATTAATATGTTTAATCTGTAAGCAGTTATTATTGAATCCTAACTGATGCAGGGAGTAGCTTCTCATTCATTAAACAGCCCTGTAGAAAGACTCCTCTCTGCTTGTGGAAGGAAGGGTCAGCTGGTTGTTAAGAGTCAGGTGTCTTTACTGTGTTTAATGTTGACAAATCACCATGTTTAAAGCATGAAAAACCATGTTAAATAAAAAACGTTTGTAGAACAAAGTCCAGGTAAATCCTGAAAGGTAAAGTGCAATTTTACTGTGACTCCAGTGTTTTTTAAATAATGATTAGCTTGCTAGTTTAACAGAAAATAAAATTACTGTACTAACGTACTGAAATAAATATAATAATAATTTAAAAAATATATTTTATTGTTATTAAATATATAATAATAACTATTATTTTGATATTTAGGACTAAAGCTTAGTGGTATAGTGCTCTAACCCCCCCACACCTCCCCAAAACACATTTTTCTAAAAGCCATAATGACTGTAACGCTCTATTAAAATGTTAATGTTCCTAAATTTGGGATGCACTGTAGGCGCTAGGTTAACAGACTGCTGGTGTTAATGGAGATAGCTAGCGGCTAACTAGCAATGCTAACTATATTAAATTAAATATTTAGTTAAATATTTAATTAAATATGCTTAATAATTCTGTTAATAAAAACTTTAAGGCTGTTCTTTACTGTATAGTTGTTTATTTTTGCAGTGTACATGCAGTACTAAATATTGTGTTCTTTAGTATTTTGGTAGATTCTTTGTTTTTTGTACTGATTTTGACTGTGTGTGTGTGTGTGTGTTAGGTGGAGATCAGCAGGTGATTGGCTGAGGGAACAGTAATAAGAGGAGGAGCTGTTTTATTGCAGGACGCTGTAGCAGATCAGACTCTTTATGGTAAATTTAATCTCTTATATTTACCTGTGTTATAATTACTGATATAGAAGATATATAAAGTTGTAAATGTAGATCAGAGGTACAAAAACACAACAGAACAGATAACTGCAGTAAAAGTGATTATTAGTATTGGAATATCATTTTTAGTTTTGCATTTTTTGCAGTGAAAAATAAACATTATTAATGTTAAATTTAAATGAGATAAATTCAATAAGTAGCTAAATTGGGTTTGTTCTTATTTAAGGTTAAAATCCTGATGTAACACAAATAAAGTATAACTTAAATTAACATTTTGTAATAGAAATCAGGTCAGAACTAGTTAAATGAAATGTAAAACCTTTAATAAAGTGTTTAAATGGTTATGTGTCCTGTAGTGATGATCTCAGGATGATCAGTATTTGTCATTTACGAACTTTGTTAATAATTATAATATAAATAATATAAAATATAAAATAATAAGAAAATCTTAATAATTGGCTCTTTTGGATTAATTCTGTTTAAAATACCCGATATTCCTCATTTCTAACTCTTTATTTTAAGCCATTTTTATTTGCTAAAGTATTTTATTTCATTACAGCTAAACAAATCATTTAGAAGTTCATTTATTTCAGTAATTTAATTTAAAAAGTGTAGTAGAAAAACTTCACCATTCTTCACCATCCTCTCCACTCTTCCTCCAGACTCTGAAACCTTGATTTCCAATTGAAATGTAAATTTTATTGATTTACGGATTAATAATAGTTCGGAAGTCATAAAGTAGAAGTTCTTTCTTTTCTTTAGAGAAATTACAGATGAAGTCAGAGAGCGGTGAGTTCTGTTTCTACACCTTCAAATAAAGACTCTTAGAAACTGGAGAAAAAAAACTGCTACAGGAAGACGTCTGGCTGACCCACATGGAATCAGCAGCTTTAGCCTTTAGCTCAGATTAACATGATTAAGAACTGAGTCTCAGTTTCAGCAGAGAAGAGAAGAATTAGAGTTAATCTGACAGGAGGAGAAGAACTGCAGTAATAAAGTCATTAATACGATAAAGATTAAATAATAAAGCAGTTGCTGCACTACTAAACTATATTGGGGTGTTCTAAAACTTTTAACTGGTAGATTAAATTAAATAAAGTAAAAAATTATATAGTTAATCAGAATTAACACACAGTCTGAACTCAGCAGGAAGGCTGATGCAGTTGATTGACAGGTTTTCTCTTGTCCCTCTGCAGGAGCCGTAGCTCCGCCCCTCAGTATGGCGGTGAGTGGCGGGTGGCGGCTGCTGTCGCTGGCCGTGTGCGGTGCGCGAGTGCCGGGTCGCTCTGCTCCGGTCCGGGTTTTCTCCTCTTCCTCTCGGGTTTACTCCTCGGACTCGTTTCCCTCGGCTCAGTGGCGAGTCTCGGGGGGAGGAGCCAAGGCGTGCTCCCCGGTAGGCGGAGCTCAGAGGAACCTCTCGGCGGTTGCCGTGGCGCTGCAGGGCCAGCGCCGCCCCCTCAGCAGGTGTGAGCTGCTGGACCTGGGCAGTGAGGAGGAGAACACGCGCAGAGCGCTCACCTGTAAACGCCTGAGGAGATTCATCATCGACCCCAACCTCGCACGACTCGTCACCGACCACCTGTCACATGACCTGGAGGACACCAACGCCGTCATCTTCGAGGTGAACCCAGGTACGACTCCACCGCCCTGACCAATCAAATCACATCATTACAATCCACCTCTGAACACACATTCAGTCTGTCCGTTAGGGACCGCTGAGTCTATAGTGAGTCTATAGTGAGTCTATAGTGAGTCTATAGTGAGTCTATAGTGAGTCATTGGTCTATATTGAATCTATAGTGAGTCTGGTGAGTCTGTGGTCTATAGTAAGTCTGTGGTGAGTCATTGGTCTATAGTGAGTTTGTGGTGAGTCATTGGTCTACAGTAGGTCTATAGTGAGTCTATAGTGAGTCATTGGTCTATATTGAATCTATAGTGAGTCTGGTGAGTCTGTGGTCTATAGTAAGTCTGTGGTGAGTCATTGGTCTATAGTGAGTCTGTGGTGAGTCATTGGTCTACAGTGAGTCTATAGTGAGTATGTGGTCTATAGTAGGTCTATAGTGAGTCTGTGGTGAGTCATTGGTCTATAGTAGGTATATAGTGAGTCTACAGTGAGTCTGTGGTCTATAGTAGGTCTATAGTGAATCTATAGTGAGTCTGTGGTCTATAGTAGGTCTATAGTGAATCTATAGTGAGTCTGTGGTCTATCGTAGGTCTATAGTGAGTCTGTGGTCTATAGTGAATCTATAGTGAGTCTGTGGTCTATAGTGAGTCTGTGGTCTATCGTAGGTCTGTAGTGAGTCTGTGGTCTATAGTGAGTCTATAGTGAGTCTGTGGTCTATAGTGAGTCTATAGTGACTCTGTGGTCTATAGTGAGTCTATAGTGAGTCTGTGGTCTATAGTGAGTCTATAGTGACTCTGTGGTCTATAGTGAGTCTATAGTGAGTCTGGTTCTGATTGTTTTTTTTCCGCAGGTCCTGGAGTGTTGACCCGAATGTTACTGAACTGCGGGGCTCAGAGGGTGGTGGCGCTAGAGTGCGATAAATCCTTCCTACCGGACCTGCAGGTAAGAGTGGACCACTGGGTACAGCACAGCAACCACCTAGCAAGTTCACACCAACCACCAACTACTCAGTGTCCAATAACACTGCAGCTTCCTGCAACAACACTGAGAACACTGAAACACTGTGTAGAAACCTTATAGCAACCACCATCATTACTCTAGCAACCATTATTAACACCTTATCAACTGACATCAACACTCTAGCAACCACAATCAATACCCTAGCAACCACAATCAACACTCTAGCAACCACAATCAACACCCTAGGAAGCGCCATCAACACTCTAGCAACCAGCATCAACACTCCAGCAACCGCCAACGACACTCTAGCAAGCGCCATCAACACCCTAGGAAGCGCCATCAACACCCTAGCAACCGCCATCAACACCCTAGCAACCACCATCACAATCATGCTCACTGATGTGTGATAAAAAATGAACGGCAGTAAATTCAGTTCCACCTCCTGTTCAGTAAAGATTGAGATGTTCTTAGTTCTGATTGGCTCTGTATCTGATGTGGGCGTGTTCTATAGAGGGGTATAAACTCTGGTATTGATTATTGATCAGGTTGATGAGAGGAACAGTGTTCTGAGTGCTGATTGGCTCTGTGTCTGATGTAGGCGTGGTCTATAGAGGGGTATAAACCCCGGTATTGATTATTGATCAGATTGATGAGAGGAACAGTTTCCTGAGTGCTGATTGGTCTCTGTATGTCTGTGTTTATGCTGCAGGTTCTGGAGGGAGATCTGGACGGTCAGCTGGAGGTTCTGCACTGTGATTTCTTTAAGCTGGATCCGATTGGTCAGGGCAGCATGAAGCTCCCAGCCATGTACTCCAACAAGCTCTTCAGCCAACTCGGCATCACCGCGGTGCCCTGGACCTCAGGTCAGAACCACTGATCTGATCACTGTGTTAAATTACTGATATCACAGCCCCACTGCTCAACACAGGCTGTTTAATTTAGTTAAAGGAGGAGAACTCTGGTGAATAGCACACCTCCGTTCTCCCACAGCGTTCAGAGATCCAGAAATTACAGTTTCTCCAAAACACCCTTCAGACTGGGAGATATGGAGCATAATTTACCCTGATAAATCACTTTTTACACCGTTATCCAGCTCAAAGTAGCTCCACACCTCCTTACTAGAATCCGGAGAGCCCTGACATTTAAAACCAGGCATTAATAACTTAAAAAGTGCAGAAGAAGCTTATTAAACACCACTGTTTACATCCCATAATACTACTAGCTTCAGCTCCGAGCGCCACCATCACTGTACTGATAATAATATATATAGACATATACATATAAATAGACTCTGCATAGCGTAGCAGCATGTGCCAGTAGGTGGGCTATGTGGAGTCTATGTATATACATATCTATGTTATTATCAGTACAGTGATGGCAGTGCTCGGAGCTGAAGTGATTTATCAGGGTAAATTATGCCCCGTATCTCCCAGTCTGAAGGGTGTTTGTTGGATAAACTGTTAAAATTTCTGGATCTCTGAACGCTGTGGGAGAACGGAGGTGAGCTATTCATCAAAGATAAGAACTTTTATCATGTTTTACTACAATAAAAGAACATTTTACACCAGAGTTCTCCTTTAAATATAGAGAGAAACTAGCAGTTTTTAAAATCCTAAATAATGAAATGAAATTATTATAAATGATGTAATGTGTGTGTGTGTGTGTGTGTGTGTGTAGATGTTCCGGTGAAGGTTGTGGGGATGTTCTCTCAGAGGAATGAGAGGAACATGTTGTGGAAGTTGGTTTATGCTCTGTTTGAGCGTCAGTCCATCTTCCGCTACGGACGAGTCGAGCTCATCATGTTCATCAGCGAGAAGAATTACAGTGTGAGTCTCCGCCCCTAACCCCGCCCCAACACCTAACCCCGCCTCCACACATAGCCCCGCCCCCACTCATAACCCCGCCCCATGCCTAACCCCACCTCCACACCTAACCCTGCCCCCCAAACCTGCACCAAAAAAACAGGCATTTATAATTATCCAGATTGATTTGTAGATACAGACAGGTACATAAAAAGGCAAGTAGATAGACATGTGGATATGAAGAGGGACAGGTAGGTAGATAGACAGAGAAGTAGACAGACAGGCAATGGATGAAGTACACAGACACACAGGCAAAAAGAGAGATCGGTAGGCAGACAGACATGTAGACCGACTAACTATTAGACAGATATACAGATAGACAAGTAAACAGACAGACAGATAAATGTGTGTGTGTGTGTGTGTGTTGTAGAGGATAACGGCGAGGGAGGGGAAGTACAGGGATTATCGGGCTCTCAGTGTTCTGTTCCAGATGTCCTGTGAGGTCCAGCTGCTGCACCAGGTGAGTCACCTGCACACCTGAGACACATATATATATTCATATATATATTCAGCTATATAATCAGGTATATTCATGTATATTTAGATATATTTAGATATATTTGAGTATATTTAGATATATGTATATATATTGAGGTATATTTAGGTATATTCAAGAATATTTATATATATATTGAGGTATATTTGAGTATATTTAGATATATTTATGTATATTGAGGTATGTTTAAATATGTTCAGGTATGTTTGAGTATATTTATATATGTTCAGGTATGTTTGAGTATATTTATATATATTTAGGTTTATTTTGGTATATTTAGATATCTTTATATATATTGATGTATATTTAGGTATATTTATATATATTTATATATATTGAGGTATATTTATATATATTTATATATATATTGATGTATATTTAGATATCTTTATATATATTTATATATATTGATGTATATTTAGGTATGTTCAGGGTCTCAGAGTAAATAATAATCTCTCTCTCCTCTCAGGTGCCGTGGTCCTCTTTCCTCACCACGTCTAAGAGCAAAAACGGAAATGTGTCTAAAAGCACCGTGAGTCTACACCCACAACCACACCTATAACCTCACCTACACCTGCACCCTCACCTACACCCTCACCTACACCCTCACCTACACCCACAACCACACCTATAACCTCACCTACACCTGCACCCTCACCTACACCCTCACCTACACCCTCACCTACACCCACAACCACACCCTCACCTACACCCACACCCTCACCTGCACCCTCACCTGCACCCTCACCTGCACCCTCACCGTCACCCTCACCTACACCCTCACCTACACCCTCACCTACACCCTCACCTACACCCGCACCTACACCCACACCCTCACCTACACCCTCACCCTCACCCTCACCTACACCCTCACCCTCACCTACACCCGCACCCTCACCTACACCCGCACCCTCACCTACACCCGCACCCTCACCTACACCCTCACCCACACCTACACCCGCACCTACACCCATAATACATTTTGCAAAACAATAAAAAATAAATATGTATATAAAATGTAATTTTTTTGTGTGTTTCTCTCTGTGTGTGTGTGTCTGTGTGTGTGTGTCTGTGTGTGTGTTGTAGACGGTTCCGAATGATCACATGTGTTTGGTACGGGTGACGCCGCGTGCGGATCTCTTCAGTTCGGGGATTACTCAGTTTAACAGCAGCACTCTGATGATGATGGTGAAACAGTGTCTTATCCGGAGAGCAGCGCCCCTCGCAGACAAACTCAAGTACGATTATACCTGAGACTATATACCTGAGAGATTATATACCTGAGATTATATACCTGAGATTATACACCTGAGATTATACACCTGAGATTATATACCTGAGATTATATACCTGAGATTATATACCTGAGATTATATACCTGAGATTATATACCTGAAATTATATACCTGAGATTATATACCTGAGATTATATACCTGAGACTATATACCTGAGACTATATACCTGAGACTATATACCTGAGAGATTATATACCTGAGAGATTATATACCTGAGAGATTATATACCTGAGAGATTATATACCTGAGAGATTATATACCTGAGAGATTATATACCTGAGAGATTATACACCTGAGAGATTATACACCTGAGATTATACACCTGAGATTATACACCTGAGACTATACACCTGAGATTATATACCTGAGATTATATACCTGAGATTATATACCTGAGATTATATACCTGAGAGATTATATACCTGAGAGATTATATACCTGAGACTATATACCTGAGACTATATACCTGAGACTATATACCTGAGATTATATACCTGAGAGATTATATACCTGAGAGATTATATACCTGAGAGATTATATACCTGAGAGATTATATACCTGAGAGATTATATACCTGAGATTATATACCTGAGATTATATACCTGAGATTATATACCTGAGAGATTATATACCTGAGATTATATACCTGAGATTATATACCTGAGATTATATACCTGAGATTATATACCTGAGATTATATAACGGAGAGAATATACCGGAGAGATTATCACTGAGATTATACCTGAGATTAAGCCAATTTAAATTCCCCATTGGCCTGAACCTCTTAGACACGGAACCCCAAATATGGGCATAAACAACATGGTGCCGACTACAAAATGACCCCATGACCTCAGTGGTCTATTTCTCTTTTTTATTTTTACAACTTTTTGCTGCTTAAGACAAAGATTCATGTTGACCATTCACATTGTTCTTATTTTACACAATGATATTTACCAGGTTATAGACAATATTAATATATATATATTTTTTTATATAGCAATTGGTGCCCGACAGTATACCGAAGGAGAATTTAGAACCGGTATGCATTTTAACATACAGCCATACCACTAGAGGCGCTGCAGAGCGCTGTGTAGAACAGCACCATGCTAGCCAGTTAGCATAACAGGCTAACACATTGGACTGACGTAGCTCAGCTCTGTGGAGTCAGACTCTGATCTTGCTCTGTCCTGCCTGGAGAGAAATGAGAACAGCACTTTATCTGAGGAGCTCCTGCTGCTGTTCCTCACTGTATGAGAATCATAAACTCTGCTGATCTTTCTGATGTTGTGATGATGTGATGTTATGATGTGATGTTCTGACGGTTGTGGTGGTGTTTGTGCTGCAGTGCGTGGAGTCCGGGCTGTGCGGCGGAGCTGCTGTTGGGGGCGGGGCTGAGTGAGGAGGTGATGGTGGGGGACGTGTCTCCGGATCAGTACCGGCGTCTGTTTGAGCTGATGGAGCTCTCGGATCAGTTCTCTCAGAGCTGGCTCTACACCGAGATCCTGGAGAACACCTGCAAACAGGGATACGCCAGGGAGTAAAACCGACCCGGGGGGAGGAGCCAGGGGGAGGAGCCGGCGGGAGGAGCGGGGGGAGGAGCCGGGCTGGCGGTTCTGAAACATGCTGAAAGTGATGGACTGCTTACCTTCAGCTCCTCTGGGTTTCCACATCTGCACTGTGCTCTGCTGAAACAGCGGAGGTGGTCATAATGTTCTGCTTGCTTGGGTTTTTATACACTGTCCATAAAACATACAAAATATGCATCTCTAAACTAGTGCTGTTCACAGAAGAAAGCAGAAATATCCTGTATTTTGAATGTAAATCAATACATATATATACAGCTCTTTAAAAAATGAAGAGAGCACTTCTTCAGTTTCTGAATCAGTTTGTCTGATTTTGCTATTTATAGGTTTATGTTTGAGTAAAATGAACATTGTTGTTTTATTCTATAAACTACAGACAACATTTCTCCCAAATTACAAATAAAAATATTCTCATTTAGAGCATTTATTTACAGAAAATGAGAAATGACTGAAATAACAAAAAAGATGCAGAGCTTTCAGACCTCAAATAATGCAAAGAAAACAAGTTCATATTCATAAAGTTTTAAGAGTTCAGAAATAATCAATATTTGGTGGAATAATCCTGGTTGGTTTTTAATCACAGTTTTAATTTCATGCATCTTGGCATCATGTTCTTCTCCTCCACCAGTCTTACACACTGCTTTTGGATAACTTTATGCTGCTTTACTCCTGGTGTAAAAATTCAAGCAGTTCAGTTTGGTGGTTTGATGGTTTGTGATCATCCATCTTACCTCAATTTGGTAAAATCAAAGGAAATCATCATTTTTAAGTGCTCTCTTATTTTTTTCAGAGCTGTATATAAAACACTAGTTTATTTCAAGCTCTTTTAGAGCATTTCTATTGGTCCGTTCATCCGGTACAATTTACAGAGAGTACAGAGCAGCTGCAGCGCTGAGGATAATGGTTGTACAGGGTTTTACAGACGTTGTACAGCGGAGATAAGAGTTTATAACAGAAGTTCAGAATGATGAGACGAGTGTGAACGGATTAGTGTGTGTTTATACTGAGTGTGTGTCATATCCTCAGAGTATACAATAAGAAGATGATGCTTCATATTTAATAGATTTATTAATTCATAAATCTACTGAAATACACTAGTTACTGTTCGCTGCCTCAGTAAAATCTCAGTTCTGTTCTCTGTTTTCTCACACAGCTGATATTATATTTAATTATATCTGTAGAAATCCACTTCAGCAGTGTCTTTATCATCATGTTACGTCAGGAATTTTAGATGAACATGTTTTTTGTGTCTTTATTTGCTTTTTTCATTAATTTATAAGTGAATATAAATGCCTTATAAAATAATAAAATGTATAATAAAAATGTATATAGTGTGTGATTTTCATTTTTTGCATCATAATTTATTTGTGTTTGTTATTTATTTATGTTTTTTAAGATTAAAACTGTATGTTAATTATGTTACAATTTTAAAACAAAATAATACACAAATAGAAAAGAAGAAAATCAACATATTAACTTATCCAGTCTGTTTACAGCAATATATCCCATAATAATAATGTTAATCAGCTGTAAGATGATCCGGTTCTGCAGGTTTTAGATCAGATTTTAAAATAAAGGAAAGTGTCTGATCTCTCAGCCCCGCCCTGCAGTTTAGCCCCACCCTTTTCTCTATAAATAACACTGTGAACATTATATCACTCTTTTTCAGTGAATATTTAAAGATTTTATATTGAATAGTTATTTGTGTAATATATTATTAATATAATAATAGTTGTAACAGTTTGTTTCTGTTATTTGTTGTTAATAAATCTTAAATTTAAGAAATGTTAATATAAAATATATATAATAATAAACATTAGTAATATAATGTTATATTCTTATAATTTATTTAATAATAACCTAGACTATATATTAACATTAATAATATCTACATGTTTGTTTACTTTGCCCCATTTTATTATTTTTAAATATAAGTTTAAATATTAATTTTATTTGATTTTCATATTTTATATATATTTTTTGTAATAAAATAATATGAATATTATTTATAGTAGTAGGGGCAATGTTTTTATTATAATTATTGTGATTGTGATTCTTATGCGTAACTGATATCTGAATTTTCTATGTTTACTGGTCTATGTTTATTTAAGTATTTAAAGTTTGAATATTATTTTTGCAGTTGTGTTTTTTGTTTTTAAAAATATTATTATTGTAATATAACATTAATTTACAAGTAGTAGTATGATTATCAATAATAATAAATATACTATAAAATAAGTATACTATTTTTTACAATATGCTTAAATTAAACTTCTATATACTATATATACATACATATATATATATATATATATATATATATATATATATATATATATTTTTTTTTTTTTACAATATACTGAAATTAAACGTTTTTTATTTTGAGTCCAAATGGCAAAACTTTTATTAAAAATAATAAATGTACTATTAAAATAAAGAAACAATTTTTACAAAAAATTAAAATTTAAATGGCAATATAATGATTTTCATTATTAATAATAAAATACTATAAAATATACTATTTTTTACAATATACTAAAATTAAACGTTTCTTTTATTGAGTTTAAATGGTAAAATAATATTAATTATTATTATGTATATTAAATATAATGTGCAGGTTGCTATTGGCTGCAGTTGCGCCGGGTGTCCAGCTGGGGGCGGGGCTGTAGGTGAGTGAAGGACCCGGATGGTTTCGTCAGGAAGAGCCGCGCGCCTCTGAAGCTCCGGATCGCGCGGGACATTTACACACCTTTACACACCTGTACAGACCTGTCCGCGCGCACCTGCACCTGCTCTCCAGCGCGTGAGTACCTCACCTGTGTTTACTGCCGGTCCGAGCCCGCAAACAACAACAATACCTGTAAACAGACAGAGCGGCCACAATAATGGAAACAGCGCCAGTGGTGGAGGAGGAGAGTGCGCATGCGCGCTGCGCTGTTTCATACCATAATAAACAGATATGCTGGTCGTTAACTGAGATTGGGGGCGATTTAAGGTGGAAATGCTGTTTATATGAATGAGAATCTGTGTTGTAGTGGGATTTATACTGATTCGTTTCGTGTTTAATTCGATTTTGAAGAGAACAAACCGAATTTTAACTGATTTCTGCTGTTTCTTTTTCGAACTCGCCGTTCCACCTTAAATGGTGCAGCAGTTGCGTTCGGGCGCTTCGGGCACCAGAATGCAACTGCTGCACCATTTAAGGTGGAACGGCGAGATCTAAAAAGAAGCTTGTAAATAGAGAAATAAGCAATATAACCGAATTATTAACTCATATAACTCATATTTTACAGCTTTATATGAGGCTTATAACATGTTATATTGCTTTTTTTTATAATTGTATTTATTATATATCACCATATATTTATTACACTGTACTGTAAACAAGGCAGTTTTTTTCATATTTATACAATCTGAATAAATATGAAAAAAACTGCCTTGTTTACAGTTTTTTTCATATTTATACAATCTGAATAAAAGAAAAGTTTTTATTTTTTGTACGATCAGAACAGTGTTATCTAAAGGCATAATGCAATGAACCACTTCTGACACCACATTTTACTAAAGTACAGTACTCATTAATAATCAATACCGTGCAATTAAGAATCAATACATATAACATTTCAAAACAATAGTGCGCTAAAGTAGCATGCTAAAATTTTTATTTTTAAAAACCGCTATGTCCTAATAAATCGTAAATAAACTAATAACACTATTGTTAAATACTGTTGCTGTTGCTGTACTGTTTTGGAGTACTGTAGTCTTATAAAAAATATTTTGGTTAGTACAGAGCTGTGGCATTTAAGGTGGACCGGTGAATTTGAAAAAGAAGCTTGTCAATAGAGAAATAAGCAATATAATCGTGCAACACTTTCTCGATTGCACATTTTGTGAGTTCAGTGATCTGGATGGTAAGCGAATATTTTTGGCGATATAGTTAATATAGTGTACGACTATATTAACTATTTAAAAGGAGAGGATAGATGGGATCATGTATCACAGAATTTTGGCACACAAGCTTCTTTCCTCGGTAAGAGCATTGAAGATGGAGCGTGGCTGGGTCTTCCAGCATGACAATGACCCTAGACACAGCTGATGTTTGTAAAAGCAGTCCTAAATACCTGACTAACTGCTGCTTTTATTAAACACCTGTGAACATGGAAGAGATTCGGTAATATACACAGGGTTCCCGCGGGTCCTTAAAATGTCTTAAATTAAAATCCTGGTATTTCAGGATTAAATTGTCTAAAATTTACTGTAAATTTGCTTTAGGTATTAAATTTTCAGGCGGTGTGTTTAATGCCAGTGAGAAAACTAGCTAACATATTGACCTTAACGGCAAGTTAGCTAAACTACAGAGAAGAGAACTAAGGTTAGCGGTGAGCTAGCTAACTTTAGCGGTGGACTAGCTAACATGCCAACATATGAACGTTAGCGGTGAGCTAGCTAACTTAGGTCTAAATAAGTATTTACTAAGACTATAGTAAATAAATCATTTTAGGCTGAATTTTAAAGCTGCGGTTCTGGAACGGTTCAGTTGGAGACTCTTTGTGCAAAAAAAAACTGTACACTTTACAAAGTTTTGTTTTTGGGTTTTTATGTTATCAGGCACCACTTTTAAAGATGTAGACAAATCAGCTAATGATGAATGGACATGATACTTATTATATTATTATTATTTTTATTATTACTATCAGTAGTAGTTGAAGTAGCAGTGGTGTTAGTGGTAGTATTAGTGTTATAAACATCATCACTACAATTTAATTGATCATTTTCTCTTTTTTCCGTATATACATGAAGCTACAAAAGAGCTCATTCAAATTACATGTTATGTTGTCTCTGTTCTGCATCATAATGGAACAAAAAATATATATTTTCTCCCAAAGAAATTATGACTACATTTTGGGGTCTTAAATTATATTTATCAATGTTTTAAAAAGCATTAAATCTGACTTTTAAAATGGTGCAAAAACCCTGGTATAGTAAGTATAGTATTATCAGAAACAGGGCTATATCAATATTTTATTGTATTATCTTCATGATTCTGAAGCTTTAATGATCAGTAAAGAGTGTAAATCAGTGCAGTGTGAGAAACAGCAGGGCTCTATAGAGTTCTGTAATCTGGGTCCGATATGAGGAACCGTGTGATCCGTCTCTCACTTCCCCTTTCTGTTTTTATTCCTGCTGTAAATGATTATTAATCCGCTCACAGTCAGTCCTTTACTGCACTTTCACACTGTAATCAATACTGTAATCTACAGCATTTACTACAAAACAATATAAAAAAACGGAGATAATAATAATAATACTACTACTACTACTACTAATAATAATAATAAATATAGCCGCCAGTAGCAGTTAACCGTGTAGGCACAGCCCTGTAGCTTTAGCGAGCTTCCTAAAAGTAGGTTTTACACATTATGCAAATATCATGCAAAATCTGTGTGAGTTTTGAGAATATGCCTTATAGTTCAGAAGTTGGTTCAAATCCCGGTCATGCAGCTTGCCATCAGCTGCAGGAGCCCCGGGAGAGTACAGTTGTCCTTGCTCTCTCTGGGTGGGTACAGTACATTGATGGCACTCTCTCTTTCCCCTCATCACTCCTAGGGTGATGTGGATCAGCACAAAACAGCGTCTGTGAGCTGATGTATCAGAACTGAGTACTGTTTTTTTTTTAAAGATTTTGTAAAATTTGCTAACATTATAGCTCAGTCTGTCTGTATTTTCCGTAAACTATGATCCATTAAAATGTTGTCTTTAAAGGAGAATAATTGATTTGTGATGCTGATCTGTTATCATTATATTATATTATTATACATTATATTACATTATATTATACAATAATATTGTTTATCATAAAATACTGGGACGATATTTGGATGTAAGAACCAAAAAATACTTACTGTGACAAGCCTAAATATATAGCATTATATTAAATTAAGTGTGTGTGTGTGTGTGTGTGTGTGTGTGTGTGTGTTTTCAAGCTGATCTGGTTCTGCTGGTTTTCTGGGTTTACTCCCTCTCTCTGTTTTTCACTCCCCTGTAAAAGTATTAGAACAGTGCGGCCGATCCCTTTATTTCTACTGTAAACTGAAAACATTTGGGTTTAATATTAAATTTAAAAAAAAACTTTTTTCAGCTTTTATCTCCAGGTTTTTACATCTGAATCTGATACACAGTCCAGAAGAAGCACCTTCTGTCTGAACCCAAACCCACCTGATTATCTAATGAGCAAAAAGTATTAAAACAGATAAACTTAAAACAGATTAAAGTAAATAAAACTTTTTATTTAGATACATATCATTTTCTTGCAGTAACTGCATGATGTCTGTTAGTGCTGGGCGATATGGGAAAAATCATATGTCACGATTTGGAATTTTTTATATCACGATAAAGATATATATCATGATATTCCACATTTGAGTATGTTTTCAGTTATTCTTCGAAAAATATGACAAAATAATATCATTGCACACATTTTTCCAACTTTATTTCAAAGTAAAAAAGCATTAAACCCAACTTTCACAAATGAGAATTACTACATTTTAGTGCAGCAATATATATGTGAATATACCAAATGAAAAGAGATGCGGTAGATGCAGCAGCTAATTTGTTCAAAATTATACACATTATAACACATAAATTGAGTTATCAAAATAAATTCAATTAACATTTTTTAAAGTGTCCGTCAAATAGGCTAACGTAAAGCAGCGTCACGTCGCAGAAAACCACATTATGAAGCTTTTTTGGTGAAGATTACTTTATCATCACTTAAATAAACCCAGTTTATGCAAAGTGACCTCGCCAATACATTTTAGCGTAGCCTACTTTACATATTTACATGAATAATTGATGAAATTACCGTAGAAACGATAGAGAGGATAGAAGGTAAGTAGAACGTTACTCACACTTTTCACAATATCATCCTCACGATGTTTATCATCATATCACACAGCACTAGTTCTTTCTATACAGAACTCACAGTGTTTCTGTCAGTAACTGCTGTGGTTTGTTCAACA
Source organism: Astyanax mexicanus (assembly GCF_023375975.1). Classification (NCBI taxonomy): domain Eukaryota; kingdom Metazoa; phylum Chordata; class Actinopteri; order Characiformes; family Acestrorhamphidae; genus Astyanax; species Astyanax mexicanus. Next base: position 302,664 of record NC_064421.1, read on the forward strand.
TCTGTTACTTAGTAAACCAGGACACACCTGTGCAACAAAACTCACCTGACAAAACCCGCTCCAATACTTTTGCTCGTAAGCAAAAAATCCGGCTTGTGAAAAATAATCATAATGATTTTGAAATATAGAAATAAAGCTTTAATTGCAAGATAGTAGTGCTGTGTGATCTGATGATAAATATCGTGGGGATGATAGAAAAGTGTCTATAGTGCTACTTACCTTCTATCATCCCTATCGTTTCTACAGTAACTTCATCAGTTATTCATGTAAATATATAAAGTAGGCTACGATGAAATGTATGGGCGTGGTCACTTTGCATATAAAGTAATAAAGTAATCTTCACAAAATGTGGTTTTGTGACGTGACTCTGCTTTACGTTATTTGACGTATATTGTATATCATGAAATACATCGTTATCGTGATATAAAAATTCCATATCATGATATATGATTTTACCCATATCGCCCAGCACTACACGATAGTGTATATATAAGTAAAGCATAACGTAAGTAATGAACAGAATTTACTTTTGTATTTAATGCTTAATATTTTTACTTCTAATATTTTGATAACTGCATATAAAAAAAAAATGAATTCATTTATTTATAAAATCAGTTGAATTAGTTGATAAATTCAGGTGCAGATCGTTACTGGGATTATTTCTTGTAAATCCTGTTTATTTAAAGGTCACCTTCCGTCGTTTTTTCTTTCATTTTAAAATGTCTAGTTGTGGTCTCTAGTATGAATGAATGACGTGAGGCGTTTTTGTAAAAAAAAAGTGCTCAGGTGTCTCTGTATAGCTCTTTTTTAATGGACTGTTTTAGGGGTGTGTCCAAAATGACCGGATTCCAGCTTTGCTCATGAATATTCATACATGCAAACAGCATGCAAATATCTCTCCTCTGATTGGCTAGGAGCACTGCGACGCCCCTCCGCCGCTCTGCCGCTCACTGCCTCCCACCTCCTAACTGATGAGCGGTGATGTTGCATCGCTTCAGCTCCGCCTCTGGGAGTTTCTCGAGCCAAGGTGGGCTGGTCTGTGAGTTTCTGCCTACGTAGGCAGAAAGATCATTCAAAATTCACCCGTTTTTCGGAGGGGGGGAGGGGGGATTTCTTTGCTTAGCTCCTGCAGACAATGGGGGCTGCAAAACAGTTTAATGTGCAGGTGTACACATTCAACTCGGAGAGACCTACTGTATTCCACAAAAAAACAAGAAAAATCGCATTTTCGCGGAAGGTGACCTTTAATAAAGTTTATAATAAAGTTTATTAAAGGTTATTTTTTCAGGGTGAAGTTAACTGCACTGTGTGGGATATGTCACAGCTCAGCTGATCGGTGTCTCAGCTGATTGGGTGTGTGTGTATAGAATGGGAGGAGCCTAAGTAGTTTTAATTTTTTTTTTTCTTGTGGTGGTTTATATGGTGTTTGTGGTGGTTGTGTGGGTAACCAGATCTGTGTGTGTTTTCCTGTAGGTGTGTGTGTGTGTGTGGTGGTCCGGTCCGGTCCTGATGGATGAGGGACAGTGTCAGAGCGACGCCCCACTGAGGCGCAGCGGGGCCGGGGAGGCGGAGCTTCAGAGCGAGGGCTCCGCCCGAAGCCCCGACCAGAACCACACCCACCTGCTGGAGGAGGGGGAGGAGGTGGAGCAGGGCCCAAGGGGAGGCGGAGTCATCCACCTCGACTCCTCCCACAACCACCACACGGGGGAGGAGGAGGAGAAGGAGGAGGAGGACGAGGAGGAAGATGAGGTACGACTGATCAATACTAATAAAAAAATTATCATGACTTTTATTAGATAATTTCTATTACTGTTTCAGAAAGTTTAGTTTATCTGTAACCAGTATTTATATTTGTATTTGTTGTTAAATTAGTGAATTGAGTTTTTAATTATATATATATATATATATATATATATATATATATATATATATATGTTTATATATAGTTCTTACTAATAAAATTGTAATATATTTTTTACACGGTAAAAATTTGCTTATTTTTAAAAATATAATTAATAAGTAAATGGTGTCCCCTAAAGTATGTGAATGATTTTGAAAAAAAAAATCCAAAATAATTGATCAAAAGCATGCAATCATAAATAAAATATTTAAAAAATAGGCTTTTACTTTAACATTAAAGAAGTTTTCTTTAAAACTAACATAATCTTTCTAACTTATGTAATTTATTTTCATTTATAATTATTTTCAATTTATAATGATAAAAAGTTATAATTATTTATAATGTTACATACAATAATTAATTTTTATTTATTGTCACACAAAACTAATAAATTAGAACAGATAATACTAGCTAATGCTACTGAATAAAAATGCTAATGCTAATGCTAATCTATCTGCTGTTTCAATGCCAGCTATATAAAAAATAGCATAAAAAAAGACTTAGGCATATCAAAAAGTAGCTAACTGTAGCTTACTCTGCTAATAAAAAACTAAAGTTAAAAATAGCTTAAATGAGTTAATTTGAGAACAGAAACTAGCTTATTGTGCTAAACCTCCTTTTTATAGATTAACAGACAGACAGTGCCATCTAGTGCAGTGGAGGGGTAAATGTTCAGAATTGAGCAGCACTGTTTAGATAAAACAGTAAATATATGTATTGATTGGTGATTGATTAGATGATAATCAGTATTGATCTGTGGTTCAGGCGTATGAGGAAGGATCTAAAGTGGAGGAAGAGGAGGATGAAGAGGAGATAGACAGCAACAGCGGAGCTTTCTCTCCAGAACCAGATTCACACATCCAGTTCTCCCAATCACCCAGTCCTACAGGTACCATCACACACTATACACACACACTACACACACACTATACACACACACACTACACACACACTATACACACACACACTACATACACACACACTACACACACACACACTATACACACACACTACACACACACTATACACACACACACTACACACACACTATACACACACACACTACACACACACTATACACACACACACTACATACACACACACTACACACACACACTACACACACACTACACACACACTACACACACACACTACACACACACACACTATACACACACACTACACACACACTATACACACACACACTACACACACACTATACACACACACACTACATACACACACACTACACACACACACACTACACACACACACACTATACACACACACACACACTATACACACACACACACACACACACTATACACACTCACATCCAGTTCTCCCAATCACCCAGTCCTACAGGTACACACACACACTATACACACACACTACATACACACACACACACACACTACATACACACACTACACACACACACACACACACTACATACACACACTACACACACACACACACACACTATACACACACACTATACACACACACACTATACACACACACTACACACACACTATACACACACACACTACACACACACTATACACACACACACTACATACACACACACTACACACACACACACTACACACACACACACTATACACACACACACACACTATACACACACACACACACACACACTATACACACTCACATCCAGTTCTCCCAATCACCCAGTCCTACAGGTACACACACACACTATACACACACACTACATACACACACACACACACACTACATACACACACTACACACACACACACACACACTACATACACACACTACACACACACACACACACACTACATACACACACTACACACACACACACACACACTACATACACACACTACACACACACACACACACACTATACACACTCACATCCAGTTCTCCCAGTCACCCAGTCCTACAGGTACCATCACACACTATACACACACTACACACACACACTACACACACACACTACATACACACACACACACTATACACACACACTACACACACACACTATACACACTATACACACACACTACACACACACACTACATACACACACACACACTATACACACACACTATACACACACACTACACACACACACTACATACACACACACACACTATACACACACACTACACACTCACATCCAGTTCTCCCAATCACCCAGTCCTACAGGTACACACACACACTATACACACACACCTCACTACACACACCAGCCAATCAGAAACCTCGCCTCCACTGATCTCCTGCACTCCAAACCCGGCATCTGATTCACCATCAGATCAGCTGATCAGATCTATATGTTCCCGTATGGATCAATAATGTATCTCTATTTATCTGTGTTTATAAATAATAATGTATGTATTATAACTGTATGATCAGAGGATCTGGATATAATTTAACAAAAACACACAGATAAAATACACTACATTTATATTAATATTATTCATATTTATTCTAATATTAGTGTTTTACTTGGTGCAGGAAGTACTTGTGTGTATATATTACTGTCGTACAGTAGATCATATAGTGTGTGTGTGTGTGTGTGTGTTGCAGCGTCTGAAGGTCTCCTGAGTCCGGAGTGTGTGCCGGTGGGCGTGGCCGTGTCACCGGGACTGGGTCAGTCGCTGGGGGCGTGTCTGTGTGTGTTACAGGAGAGAGGAGACGACGCTATGCTACCGCTAACACTACACCAGGTCTCTCTCACACACACACTACACACACACACACACACACACACACTATACACACACACACACACTATACACACACACACACACACACACACACTATACTCACACACACACACACACACACTATACACACACACACACACTACACACACACACACACACACACACACTATACACACACACACACACTATACACACACACACACACACACACACACTATACACACACACACACACTATACTCACACACACACACACTATACTCACACACACACACACTATACTCACACACACACACACTATACACACACACACACACTATACTCACACACACACACACTATACTCACACACACAGAGAGGTGAGTGGATTAAGCAGAAAGAGAACATTACAGAGAGAGAGAGAGAATACAGGAAAAAGAGAGAGAGCAGAGAGAGAAAAGAAAAGGAGAAAGCAAACGAGTAGAGAGAGAGAGATAGAGAGTAAAGGGAGGGAGGTTTTGCTGCTGCTGGGTGAGTTCTCTTTTTTTTCTCTTTCTTTTTCTTCTATCTTCTCTGTATTAAACTTTAATTTGCATATTCATGCTCCTCCCCCATTGTCATACATGCATATATATACACACATTACACCCCATAACATTATGACCACCTCTCTAATACACTGCTGTTCCTCTGCATGCAGCCTCAGAGTTACACCTGTAGCTCTGAGACCACGCCCCCCCCCACTCTGTCTCCTCCGTCAGGGGGAGGTCCTAATGATTTGGCTCGTTGGTGGAGGAGGTGTGATGTTGGTGTTTTGGTGTTAAACTGAGTGATTTTGTTGTTTCTGCAGATCGCTGAGGCTCTGGTTCTGGAGGGAGACTGTATCCTGCTCTGAGTTCAGATTCTGACGAGAAAAAAAGATTAAAAAAAAAATTATATTGCTTCAACGACCCTAAAAAATATATATGATTTATTAAATGTGTGTTTGTATTAAATATGTATTGGATAACTGAATTTAGACCACTAAAATGGTTTAAAATAAATAGATTTTAATTAGACATGGAATATGCTTTTTAAATATAACATTCACCATACAGTCATGTTTAGTCTCAAAAGGAAAACTCAAGGAAGGCAGTCTGAGACACTGAGCTAAGACTAGGAGGTGAATCTGGCTCCGCCTCTGTACAGTATAATCCTGCAGTCTGAGGGTTAATTATTCGTTTTATTACTGGAGCTATAGGCTAATTAATATAATTAATGCAGCAGGTAAACAATCTGTTCCTTAACGAACTCTACAGACCAGCGGGCGATCTGCTTCCTCCAGCTGGAGAAACTCTACCACGAGAGAGTGCTGTCCAACATCGCCACCCTGCAGGAGCACTGGGGTAATTACACCTTCCACCCCACTATACACCATACATCACCTGTTAAAATCTTTGTTTTATATTTTAGGTTCTTCAAAAAGTAGCTCCTCTTGTTTAGATGATGAGTTTTGAACATCTCTGCTGGATTTTCTCAGTCAGTTTTATGAGGTAGAGTCTCCTGGAATTCAGGCTTTCAGTTAACAGCTGTGCTGAACTCATCAAGAGTTAATTACTTGAATTTCTTGTCTCTTAATAAAGTGTTTGAGAGCATCAGTTAAAGTAAAGTAGTGAAGAGGTAGAGTTACAGGTATACAGTGAATAGTGAATATTTCAGTAATGTTCGAATCCAGGTTATGAGAAGCAACAACTACTCAACTAAGTAAAGTGATGGAACTGGCACTCATCAGGACCGCCCCAGGAAAGGATAGAAGAGTGAGAGTTTCCTCTGTTGTACAGGATAAGTTTATCAGAGTTATTAGTCTAACAGAGTATTTTGGTTTGTTTAACACTGTTTTTAAGTTACTACATGATTCATTATGTGTTCCTTCATAATCTGATAGATCACTTCACTATTCATTTACTATGTAGAGAAATAAAATACAAATAAAAAAATGAATGAGAGCGCATTCAAACAGCTTATTGTTATATAACAATATTCTCTCTCTCTCTCTCTCTCTCTCTCTCTCTCTCTCTCTCTCTCTCTCTCTCTCTCTCTCTCTCTCTCTCTCTCTCTCTCTCTCTCTCTCTCTCTCTCTCTCTCTCTCTCAGAGAGCAGATGGCGTCTGATTGGTCAGTATCAGAGCTCTAGTGTGTGCAGCAGTGACCTGGATGCAGAACACCTGGAGAGACTGAGACACATCTGCAGGACACACAGACAGTGAGTACACACACACACACACCTCACACACACAAAACACACACACAATACACACACACACACACATACACAATACACACACACTACACACACACAGACAATACACACACACACACACACAGACAATACACACACACACACACACCTCACACACACAAAACACACACACAATACACACACACACACACACAACACACACATACACAATACACACACACTACACACACACAGACAATACACACACACACACACACAGACAATACACACACACACACACACAGACAATACACACACACACACACACCTCACACACACAAAACACACACACAATACACACACACACACACACAACACACACATACACAATACACACACACTACACACACACAGACAATACACACACACACACACACAGACAATACACACACACACACTGATTATTATATGTAGATACACATCCCTCACATTTCTGTAAATGTTTTATCATATAATTGAGCGGGTGGAGGTTAGAGGCGCTGCACTGCTTCACCTTCTGTCTAAGGATGCCCCACAGGTGCTCTATAGGGTTTAGATGTGAAAAGAGGCGTGGCCTATGTTGTCCTATGAAGATATATTTGAGAGGTGTACTCATATTAGTAATATACTCTATGCTTTCATGTGTGTTTAATATGTAACAGTGATGTAATATGTATGCTAGGGGTGGGCGATATGGCTCTAAATTAATATCACAATATTTGATGGTATTTTTGCAATACTGATACTCTTGGAGATATGAGAAAACTGAATTAAAATATATATATTTTAATGATACACTACTGGAACAAAATTAAAATTAAATTTTATTACTGCATACGATTTGATATGGGCACACTGTCTAACTGAGATATTAAACAATACAAAAATTTGATCAGATTTGTAACAGAAGTCTACTAATAATAATGCACTCCAAATATCTCCATATATCCAGGATTAAAGTAAAATAAATGATACTGGACAGATATAATCTGTCTCTAGTAGATATATAATGGGAAATGAGAACAGTGTGAATTTTTATTTTGATTAAAACAGTAAAAAAAAAGTAGAACCCTGATGTGATAATTATATAAAATATATTTCGAGAGTACATTACTGCAACTAAATTAAACTTAAATTCTATTTTTGCATATACAGACAAAATACAAGCATTTTATCAGATTTATAACAGAATTCAATGACCAGAATATCATGATACTAATAATCCTAATTAAACACTTCAAATATCTCCATATATCCAGGATTAAAGTTAAATAAATGATACTGGACAGATATAATCTCTAGATATAGATACAGGTAAAATGATTATATTTCAGGGTATAATATTGTTCACGATATTTAAAAATGTTGGTGATATTATTGTGTACGATATGATATGGCATACCCCTAATGTATGCTTAATATGATTATTATTATTATTATTATTATTATTATTATTATTATTATTATTATTGGTATTACTATTACATATAAATATTTTAATGTATATAATGTGCATGGCCATCCATCCATCCATCTATGCATGTAGAGAAATGCTCAGTCTGTGATTGGATGATCACAGGTTGATTGATGATTGGCTGTCTGTGTTCTGTGCTCTGTGATTGGATGATTTGATGAAAGCTGAGAGTTATTGGTGATGTTTTTCTAAAGGTTTTCTGTACAAAGCAGTAACTGAAATGTAATTATGAAATTGTGTAATTAATTACGCTGAGCTTTTTGACGGTACAGTCTAGTTCTGTTGGTTATCGATCTGTTGGTCACAGACAGACAGACAGACAGACAGACAGGCAGACAGACAGGCAGACAGACAGACAGACATGTGTCTGTGAGCTGAACTGTGATCAGTATATCAGTGCAGTAGTGCTGTAGATTTATATCAGGATTTATGAATGCTTTTCTGTGTTATTAACCGGAGAGCTTTGGGAAGATGGAGCTCTGTAATTGATTTTAATGGCCGAGTAAATATTAAACATCCGGAGCTGCTGAGATCTCAGCTTCAACCTAAAAAACAGATAAAAAACAAAGTTATGTATTGTATAATACATAATACATAGTAGTGTATAATTATAAATTTAATTCAAGGGGAATTGAAAAGTAGAGTTACTTTGTTGAGTCACTCTGTTCCATTTTATTCTGGACAAAACATACAGAAGAATTGACAGACAAACAGACAAACACAGGTATACAACTGGGCAGATAGACAGATGGATTAATGACCATATGGCTAGAGAGACACATACACAGACAGACAGAAAGATTAAATAGATAGATATTCATATAAATAGACAGACAGTGATATGGTCAGACAGATAGACAGACGGTGAACTGTTGTACATGCATTAGCCTGTAGCATCTCACTGTAGCGTCTGGCTGTAGCGTCTGGCTGTATCATCTGGTTGTATCTGTAGCGACTCGTTGTAGCGTCTGGCTGTATCTGTAGCGTCTGGTAGTATCGGTAGCGTCTGGTAGTATCGGTAGCGTCTGGTTGTATCTGTAGCGTCTGGTTGAATCGTCTGGTTGAATCGTCTGGCTGTAGCGTCTGGCTGTAGCGTCTGGCTGTATCTGTAGCGTCTGGCTGTATCTGTAGCGTCTGGCTGTAGGTGTAGCGTCTGGCTGTAGCGTCTGGCTGTAGCGTCTGGCTGTAGCGCCTGGCTGTAGGTGTAGCGTCTGGCTGTAGCGTCTGGCTGTAGCGCCTGGCTGTAGGTGTAGCGTCTGGCTGTAGCGTCTGGCTGTAGCACCTGGCTGTAGGTGTAGCGTCTGGCTGTAGAGTCTGGCTGTAGGTGTAGCGTCTGGCTGTAGGGGTAGTGTCTGGCTGTAGAGTCTGGCTATAGGGGTAGTGTCTGGCTGTAGAGTCTGGCTGTATCTGTAGCGTCTGGCTGTAGCGTCTGGCTGTATCTGTAGCGTCTGGCTGTAGCATCTGGCTGTAGGTGTAGCGTCTGGCTGTATCGTCTGGCTGTAGGTGTAGTGTCTGGCTGTAGGTGTAGCGTCTGGCTGTAGGTGTAGCGGCTGGCTGTAGCGTCTGGCTGTAGGTGTAGCGTCTGGCTGTAGGTGTAGCGTCTGGCTGTAGAGTCTGGCTGTAGGTGTAGCGTCTGGCTGTAGGTGTAGCGGCTGGCTGTAGCGTCTGGCTGTAGGTGTAGAGTCTGGCTGTAGGTGTAGCGTCTGGCTGTAGGTGTAGCGGCTGGCTGTAGCGTCTGGCTGTAGGTGTAGCGTCTGGCTGTAGGTGTAGCGTCTGGCTGTAGAGTCTGGCTGTAGGTGTAGCGTCTGGCTGTAGAGTCTGGCTGTAGGTGTAGCGTCTGGCTGTAGAGTCTGGCTGTAGGTGTAGCGTCTGGCTGTAGAGTCTGGCTGTAGGTGTAGCGTCTGGCTGTAGCGTCTGGCTGTAGGTGTAGCGTCTGGCTGTAGCGTCTGGCTGTAGGTGTAGCGTCTGGCTGTATCGCCGTGGGAACGGCTGCTCTGCTCCAGCATATGTCTCAGCGCTGCACTGTGGGATATTTGAGCCCGGCGCTAGTGTTTCAGCATGGGAAATGTGCCGCGCTAATATTAGATTCCGGCTGAGCGCAGAGCCGCAGCGCCGCTAACCCGGCTAACAGTTTATACGCTCAGATCCAGAACCAGAACCAGAGTCCGGATCCTGCTGACCTTCTGCTCTTCTCTCTGTTCCACAGACCAACCAGGAGCTCCGACAGGGTGAGTCTCACTCTACTGATTATTCACCCCTTAAACTCTGTTCTACTGTTTCACACTTTTATACAATATTATACAATTCATATCTATATACTGTCAGTCTGAATATTTCTGGGAATATTAACCCTTTATAAATAATTCAGCTGATATAAATAAATCAGAGCCAGTGTAAACACCACTATAGTACACCCATAAACACAGGTTACCTGTACCAGACTGAAGGGGGCGCTAAACCAATTATCCAATCACCTGCATGTGTTTGACAGAAAAATGGTGATGGGTGATGTAATATAAAATAAAATAAATATTATTTAGTATTTAGTATCTGTGCTATAAACATGTATATACAGCTCTGTGTAAAAAAAAGAGAGCACTTCAGTTTCTGAATCAGTTTCTCTGATTTTGCTATTTATAGGTTATTTATATTGTAATTTAGAGCATTTATTTGCAGAAAATAAAAATTACTGTAATAACAAAAAAAGATGCAGAGCTTTCAGACCTCAAATAATGCAAAGAAAACAAGTTCATATTCATAAAGTTTTAAGAGTTCAGAAATAATCAATATTTGGTGGAATAACCCTGGTTGGTTTTTAATCACAGTTTTAATTTCATGCATCTTGGCATCATGTTCTCCTCCACCAGTCTTACACACTGCTTTTGGATAACTTTATGCTGCTTTACTCCTGGTGTAAAAATTCAAGCAGTTCAGTTTGGTGGTTTGATGGTTTGTGATCATCCATCTTCCTCTTGATTATATTCCAGAGGTTTTCAATTTGGTAAAATCAAAGAAACTCATCATTTTTAAGTGCTCACTTCTTTATTTTACATAGCTATAAATAGTTTTTTAGCTCTGATTGTTTACAAATAATTTAGCTGAAATCAGGGTGAATGTAAACACTGCAACACACCCAATACTCCCCCAGACTGAGGGGGGCGCTGTAACAGATACTAAACAGTGTGTTAAATTAATACAAACAGTATTAATAAAACAATTCTATACAACTTTATTCAGACCAGCTTTTAATACTAAAAACATAAAAAAATAAAATATTTAATTTATAAATCTACAAAAAAAGATTATAGTAATAAAAGCACACTTAGAGTTTTAAGGGTTAAACTCTATATATATGTATTTGTGTGTGTGTGTGTGTGTGTGTGTGTGTGTGTGTGTGTGTTTCTACAGTGTGAGCTGGTGGCCAAAGTACAGCGGAACAGTGTGTTCAGTGAGAGCGGTGGAGAAAAAAAAAGTGAATCAGAGCGTCCATGCAGTTCAGGTGAGTTTACACCTGACTTACTCCTGATTCCCATATGGCTTACACCTGATTTACACCTGATTTACACATGACTTACTCCTGATTCACATCTGATTTACACCTGATTTACACATGACTTACTCTAGATTCACATATTGCTTACACCTAACATCTAACGTACACCTGATTCACATTTGACTTACACCTGATTCACATCTAACTTACACCTGATTCACATTTGACTTACACCTGATTTACACATGACTTACTCCTGATTCACATCTAACTTACTCCTGATTCACATCTGATTTACACCTGATTTACACATGACTTACTCTAGATTCACATATTGCTTACACCTAACATCTAACGTACACCTGATTCACATCTAACGTACACCTGATTCACATCTGATTTACACCTGATTTACACCTGGTTCACATATGACTTACTCCTGATTCACACATGACTTACTCCTGATTCACATCTAACTTACACCTGATTCACATTTGACTTACACCTGATTTACACATGACTTACTCCTGATTCACATATTGCTTACACCTAACATCTAACGTACACCTGATTCACATCTGATTTACACCTGATTTACACCTGGTTCACACCTCATGCACAACTGACTTACACCTGATTCAAACCTGACTTACACCTGATGTACATGCCTGACAAACATACAACTTTACATACACCTGATCTACAGTTAACATATATCTGCAAAAATGTACCTACACACCCCTGACACACATACAACTACACACACCTGACACCTGTGTGTAGATTAATTATGGGGTCAGTATCAGTAGTGAGATGTTTGGCTGTGGGTCCAGCTGACGGAAGTAGGGGACAGATGGACGCTGGATCTTCAGTTTCAGATCTGCTCTGTGTTCCAGCTGTTTAAAGCGCCACCACTATGATTAGGAGATCACTGGTTTGAATCCCACTTATGCAGCTTGCCATCAGCTGCAGGAGCCCTGAGAGAGCACAGTTGTTCTTGCTCTCTCTGGGTGGGTACAGTACAGTAGATGGCGCTCTCTCTTTCTCCTCATCACTCCTAGGGTGATGTGGATCAGCACAAGGCTGCGTCTGTGAGCTGCTGTATCAGAACCGAGTCGCTGCGCTTTCCTCCGAGCGTTAGCGCTGTGATGCTACTCAGCAAAAGAGGTTCAAAAAGAGGCGGAGTCTGACTTCAGATGTGTCGGAGGAGGCGTGTGCTAATCTTCTTAACCCTCCTGGTGTTAAAGCATCAATCAATAGTGATAGGGAGATTTTCTGCTGAATAGGCAGGATAAATTGTGATAAAAGGGGAAAAAATGATAAATAAATAAAAAATGGGGGCAGGGTGTTCTAAAACTTTTGACCCGTGGTGTGGATGTGTAACGGGTTCAGTGAGCCGTTTATTCTGCTGCGACTCGCTGAACAAACAGGCTGATTCAGTCACATGATCAGAGTGGCTAAGGGCTAAACATTAGCATTTAGCGTGTTAGCTGGAGGGGTTTTGGGGTCGTTTTAAACAGCTGAGCCATGCTAACGCTAACAGCAGCGCTAACGCTAACAGCCATGAAGAGACATTCCAGCATGAACCACAAGACAGGCAATCCCCCCAGCCCCCGTAACACACACTATACACACACACACACACACACACACTCACACACACACACTCACACACACACACACACACACTCGGAGAACCCTGCTGCATGTGTTATTGATGAGGGTCAGCGGTTCTGTGGGTTGGTGTGTGTTACCTGAACACAGCGCTGCCCAGCGATCACTTACACACCCGAGTTTCACTTTCACACACCAGGCATACCAACATTCACACACACACACACACACACACACACACTTTCCCTGCCCACCACCCGTCTTTCCAGCCACCTGTCACTACGAGTGTTGACCACTATCTCTCTCTCTCTCTCTCTCTCTCTCTCTCTCTATCTCTCCCTTCAGCAGGTGCACTCAATACACTTACACTTTAAACAAGGGGTGGGACAATATATCACAATGGCAATATATCCCATCCTTTTTATTTTAAATACATAATCGATACATGGCGTCAAATATGGAAAGTGTTATTGTAACATAGCCGCTCTAAACTCCCTATGATTCACAATTAGACTTAGTAAGTTACTGTTCATTACTCCACATGGTGGCGCTATAATCTACTGAACAGGGTTAATAAACCTGCTGTGAAGAATATCAGTTGTTAAATTGTTTGAAACTGAAACACCAATTAATCCATGTATTTTATCCTCCTCAGTAACACATGCTGTAAAGTATCGTAGAGAATTATCTTTTGATATCGAGTATCATGATATCAATTCTTCAGATGTTGGGTAAGTGGGTGTGGTTTAGTTGAGTTAGTGGGTGTGGTTTAGTTGAGTTAGTGGGTGTGGTTTAGTTGAGTTAGTGGGTGTGGTTTAGTTGAGTTAGTTGGTGTGGTTTAGTTGAGTTAGTGGGTGTGGTTTAGTTGAGTTAGTGGGTGTGGTTTAGTTGAGTTAGTGGGTGTGGTTTAGTTGAGTTAGTGGGTGTGGTTTAGTTGAGTTAGTGGGTGTGGTTTAGTTTCCAAATCTATTTGGAGCTATAAATACATCAGGCTGAGAGTTAATTTAGTAATTTAGCCCAAAACAATGCAGCTCTCAGGATCTGACACTCATTTTATTATTATTAAAGTTTGTTTAAAATGTTTATCATTATAGTTTTAGTTGATGACATGCAAAAGTAATGGAACTGTATTGGTTAATTGGTTATTTTGAATCCTGAGTGGGTGTGGTTTAGAGTTTTGTATCTCTGTGTTCTATAGTATAAAACACTGTATTGCTTTCTCAGTTTGATGGATGATTGAACAGCAGAGGGTGAGTCTTACATTATTGATCATCCTGTAGAGAACAGGAACACACGATCAATACTGACCCTGATCAATCACACTGATCACTGACCCACTCCCTCTTACTCTCCTCTCTCTCTCTCTCCATTTCTTTTTCTCTCTTTCCCTGTATCTCTATCTTTCTATCTTTTCATTCCCCCTCTTTCTCTCTTTCTCTTTTTCCTTTCCACATTCCCCCTTTCTTCTGTATCTCTCTATATCTCAATCTCTGTGTATATATATATATATATATATATCTCTCTCTCTCTCTGTCTCTCTCTGTCTCTTTCAGAGGAGCTGATGGAGGAGCAGAAGATCCCGGGTGATGATTCTGGTGAGAGCTGCAGTTCTCCTGTCGGTCAGCAGGGGGAGACAGAAACTCTCTCCTCTGATTCCTCACTCAGCCATTCCTCCTCCTCCTCCTCTCTCTCGGCCACGCCCTCTTTAACAGTGAGGGACGGCCCCCCGGCGGGGGGAGGAGCTGAGGAGGATACACTCACACACAGTCCAGCGGAGGAGCTGCCCGGCACACAGCGGCCGGACGGGCCCGGCGTGGAGATGGAGGGCGGGGGGGCGTCTCTGGACACCGGGCAGGACCTGGAGCCGGAGCGGGGGGAGCCGGAGGAGCAGAAGGGTGTAGGAGATCAGGAGAAAGAGCAGGAGGAGGTGGAGGAGGCAGTGGAGGCTCTGGAGCTGGAGGGTGGAGGTGGGCAGCAGGAGCCGCTGGATCTGGAGGTTCCTGAGCTGAGGGTGGAGGAGGAGCCGGAGGAGGAGGAGGGGCACGGCGTGGAGACGCTGGAGAGAATCGACACGCTGGACGACCTCGCCAAACGCATCCAGGTGGAGGAGGTGAGTTTAGCTACGCCCAAAAAACAAAAAGTAGACGTTTCATATATATATATATATACAGCTCTGTAAAAAATAAGAGAGCACTTAAATATGATCAATGGAATATAATGAAGAGGAAGATGGATGATCACAAACCATCAAACCACCAAAATGAACTGCTTGAATTTTTGCACCAGGAGTAAAGCAGCGTAAAGTTATCCAAAAGCAGTGTGTAAGACTGGTGGAGGAGAACATGATGCCAAGATGCATGAAAAAAACTGTGATTAAAAACCAGGGTTATTCCACCAAATATTGATTTCTGAATATTTAGAACCTGAAGTGCTCTCTTAATCTTTTCCATAGCTGTATATATATATATATATTGAAGCCCACCTCAATTTGAGTTGCAGGTAAAAGGAACAGGGGGCTGTATAAGAAAGACACTGGAGACAAATGACAAAATGTCTTTTAATTCTAATAATCAGATAAATATTTGTTCTGTTGTGTAGGACTGTACAAATATTGCTATGCAAGTTTTGTACAGCCCATAAACCTATTGTAACTTTGTAACTTGTGTGAAAAGAGCTATACTATATCCACTTTCATTCAGAATTCAGTTTGTTTGGGCAGAGTTTTAAATACAGTTCATCCAGTCAGGTGTGTGTGTTTATGTGGCAGGTGTTTATGCATGTTAATGATAGGGTAGTGTCCGAATTCACTACTTAGTAAACTAAATAGTCTGTAACTATATAGTGTACAGAGATAACTCTTGCTCTTACCTGATAAGTGCCAGTTTCATCATAGTATTTTTGATTGTCATTGCGACTACACTTGAGGATATTTTCAAAGTTCTTGAAGTGTTGAGTAGTTGTTGCTTCTCATAACCTGGATTAGAACATTACTCAAATATTCACTATTCACTGTATACCTGTAACTCTACCTCTTCACTACTTTACTTTAACTGATGCTCTCAAACACTTTATTAAGAGACAAGAAATTCAAGTAATTAACTCTTGATGAGTTCAGCACAGCTGTTAACTGAAAGCCTGAATTCCAGGAGACTCTACCTCATAAAACTGACTGAGAAAATCCAGCAGAGATGTTCAGAACTGATCATCTGAACAAGAAAATACAAAATATAAAACATATTCTGGTTTGTTTAACACTTTTCTGTTTGCTAAACAATTACATGTTTTTTTCCATATGAGTTTAGTCTACAATACAGAACATTTTAATGTTTAGTTTAATGTATTTCAGAAGTGGTTGCATGTGAATATCTGGTTCTGTTTGGGTCGCTCTGTTGAGTGAGTTGGTCAGTAGCTCAGGGTCAGTGGGGTGGATTCTGGAGTGACCGGGTCCGTGTGGGTCGCTGTGGTTTGTGGCCGCTGGGTCACATGATTAGCATTTTGGCCACAGAGCACAATAGTGGTGAACACGCGGCTGATATTCCCCTGCTCAAAGCTCTTATTGTTACCCAGCTCGGATACGGCGGTCCAGAGTCCAGCGGGTCCTGATTTATTCCACCCTATAGCGTCATCGTTACATCACACACACACACACACACACACACACACACACACACACACACACACACACACACACACATACTCATACCCACACACACACACATACACTCACACACGTCAGCTCCAGTGTTTCCAGTTCAGTAATTATTAAAGGGCTGACCTCATGTGACAAAATGCTTCCAGTACAGAGCTTAGCTTTAGCATTAGCTTTAGCCAGCTTTAGCTAACAAGTAACATAAACTTATAATATAGCACTAGAGTTAGGAGGCTAATGTGGCTACTAAAACTATAAGCCGATACCTCACCAATTAGCACTACAGTTACAAGGCTAATGTAGCTAACAAGTAATAAAAATCTACAACACAACAATTAGCACTGGAGCTACAATGCTAATGTAGCTAGAAGGTGATAAAAACGTATACCACAACAATTAGCACTAGAGCTACGAGGCTAATGTAGCTTACAAGTAATAAGAATTTATACCACAACAAAAGTACTAGAGAGTTATGAGGGTAATGTAGCTAACAGAAAATATAAACTTATACCACAACAATTAGCACTAGAATTACAAGGCTAATTTAGCTAACAAGTAATACAAACTTTTAGCTTAACAATTGGCACTATAGTTACAAGGCTAATGTAGCTAACAAGTAATACAAAGATTTAGCACTAAATTATAAGGCTAATGTAGCTAACAGGTCATTTGTAGCCCATCTGTTAGCACTGGGTATAAGCTTCCATTACCTTGTAGCTTAAATACAAATTACTTCTATTACATGTTAGCTACATTAGCCTCATTCCTACAGCGCTAATTTGCAGGTCTACGTTTTCAAACATTGTTAGCTATTTACCTTTGTAGCTTTAGTGCTAATAGGTTGCTAATGAGGTGGTAGCTAGCTTTTTTAGTCTCATAGCTCCAGCGCTAAGAGTTAAAGTATATGCTTTATTTGCTATTTAGCTACGTTATCCTCATAGGTCCAGCATTAACTGTTGGAGGATAGGATTGCAATGCTATTTAGCTACATTAGCTTTATAGCTCCAGTGCTAACTGTTGAAGTATAGGCTTTTATTAGCTTTTTAGATTCATTAGCTTCATAGCTCCAGTGCTAACTACTGAGGTATAGGATTTATTTGCTTTTTAGTGTCATTAGCTTCATGTCTCCAGTGATAACCCTTGGAGTGTAAGCTTTAGCTGCTTTTTAGCTACATTAGCTTCATAGCTCCAGTGCTAACTGTTGGAGGATAGACTGCGGATAGCTGCTTTGTAAATTCAATACCTTCATAACTCCAGTGCTAACTGTTGGAGGATAGACTGCGGATAGCTGCTTTGTAAATTCAATACCTTCATAGCTCCAGTGCTAACTGTTGGAGGATAGACTGCGGATAGCTGCTTTGTAAATTCAATACCTTCATAACTCCAGTGCTAACTGTTGAAATGTAGGCTTTATTTGCTTTTTAGCTTCATAAGCTTTATTGCTCCAGTGCTAACTGTTGAAGTATAGACATTTATTAGCTTTTTAGCTTATTGTTAATGTATAAGTTTACACTGCTTTTTAGGTATATTAGCCTTACAGCTCTAGTGCTAACTGGTGTGGTGTAAACTTTTAAATTGCTTGTTAGTTAATGCTATATTAAGCTCATAGCTCTAGTACTAATTGTTAAAGTATTAGTGCTAATTGGTGTGGTGTTAACTTTTTACTTGCTTGTTAGTTAACGCTATATTAGCCTCGTAGCTCTAGTGTTAACTGATGGGGTAAAAACTTTAATTGTTTGCTTGCTATTTTAGCCCCAAACCTCTGATTCTAATTGGAGGGATGCTTACTTTCTCGTAGCCTTATTGCTCTAATGCTAACTGGTGGGTTGTAAAATCTTTAATTGGTGGGATCTAAGTTACTTGCTTGCTACTTTAGCTTTGTAGAGCTAAAGCTAACTTGCTAATTGGTGGGGTGTAAAGTGTTTAATTGGTGGGTGTAAACTTTAATTACTTGTTAGTTAACGCTACATTAGCTTCGTGTCTCTTTTTCTATTTAGTGCATTATAAGCTTATATTGCTGGTTAGCTACATTAGCGCTGTAGGCAGTTCCGCTGCAGTGCATTATGGGATGTGTGTGAGTGATGTGTAATGTGTGTAATGGGGGTTTAATGGATGTTTACTGGATCTGATCTCAGTCAGGCTGGAGATGCTGTGGAGCTGAGTAAACGCTGATGATGCTGCAGTCTGCTCTTGTGATGAATGTGGATGTGAGTCACTAGTTGCTTTTTACAGGGACAAATTTAGCCAGATGCTGCTGGTCACCATCATTACTCCCTAACTGCACTGTGCTCTAGTTTCATTAGTACGTGAAGCATGTTAAGGAGGTACTCCAGCAAAAAAATGTTTTTTAATGTAACAAAACAAAAGATTATTCAATGAAATGCATTTAAATTAATGCTTTCAATGAAAAATTAAGAATTTGTAGTGTTATAGTTTTATGTTGCGCGTTTATAACATTTTTGCACTTTATGTTTGTCTGTTGTATTGTTATTCCATGTTGCACCACGGTTCCGGAGAAACGTAATTTATTTTACTGTGTACCTGTAAAAACATCAAATGTATCTACACATAATGTAAAATTGATTTTATTA
The DNA here is from genome assembly GCF_023375975.1 of Astyanax mexicanus. NCBI lineage: Eukaryota > Metazoa > Chordata > Actinopteri > Characiformes > Acestrorhamphidae > Astyanax > Astyanax mexicanus. The sequence continues at coordinate 322,345 of NC_064421.1, forward strand.
TGAAGTCAGTATATTGTGGTAAGACTGTTATTTCAGTCTCTGTGGTTAAAACACTGCGCTGCTGTTATTCTGGTTTTGGGTATTGATGTTTTGTAATAGCTCACTCTAATTAATTACACACTATTTATTTCCATTAGAGAGTGAGAGTGAGTGGGAGTGATACATTAGTGTAGAGGAGTGTTTAGAGGCTGTGGTGAATAGATGCTTGGTGGTTTCTCTCTCTCAGGGGGGAAATTGATGTTTTTATTTATTTTAGAGGATGAAGCAGCAGGTAGCGCACTGTTTTTAGGGTCAGGACACAAAACTGCCCTCTTATAATAATGTGAAATATTATTATTTATAATCCTGCATAGGCTGAATTATATCTCATTATATTTACTAAAACACAGCTGTGATTTAGCCGTGTGCTTAGCACCTTGCTAATTGGTGGGCTGCAGCATCTAAACCCCACCCACTCAGTTTACAGCAGTTTGTACCGAAGTTATGAGGAGTGTTACAGCAGGAACTGCTTTATGAACGGGGCAACCAATCAGAACAGAGGACATATTTGCATATATCCTGGTTAGTGTGTATAAGTGTTTATGTGATTGTAGTAAAGCGTTAAGTAGAACTGTGATTATCAGATCAATATTATATTACATCAGATCAAATTAGATTAGGCTAGATAAGAATCAGTTAGAACAGATTAGAATAGGTTAGATCAGATCAAATTAAAATAGACTAGATCAGATTAGACTACATTAAATCAGAATAGTGTAAACTAGATTAGATTAGATTAGACTAGTTCAAATCTGAATATTTTTATTTGAATATTTTAATTGGATTTGATTAGACTAAATTAGATATGATTAGATTAGGCTAAATCTGAATATATTTTAAATTAGATTACATTAGATTAGACTGCATACAATCAGATTTGTTTTATTTGGGTTAGATAACATTGGATTAGTTTAGATTAGACTAAATTTAATCAGAATACCTAAAATTAGAAAATTAGAGTAGATTAGACTGCATAATATCGGAATATTTTAAATTAGATTACATTAGATTAGATTGCATAAAATCTAATCAGACTAGATTAAATCAGATTATTTTTAATTGGATTAGAATAAATCAGAATAGATTATATTAGATCAGTTCAGATAAGCTGAGAGTGATCATGTGACTGTGCTGTATTTAGTTTAGCTTCTTCTGATCAATAGATGATCACACGGTGACCTCTGACCTCAGCAGTAAATGTCCAGTCATCCTAATAGCCCCGCCCCCTCGTGCTGCAACAGTGCGACCTCCATGTGACCTTCCTATCCCTGAGAGACTGATGATGTCACAGCATTTCCTGTATTCCCTCTGCGTTATTGATGAGAGCCTCCCCTTGTGTGTGTAGGGTATGTGTATAATGTGTGTGTGTGTGGAGTCTGTAGTTCTGTATAGTGAACGGCTGTAGTTCTGTATAGTGAACGTCTTTAGTTCTGTATAGTGAACATCTTTATTTCTGTATAGTGAACGTCTGTAGTTCTGTATAGTGAACGGCTGTAGTTCTGTATAGTGAACATCTTTATTTCTGTATAGTGAACGGCTGTAGTTCTGTATAGTGAACGGCTGTAGTTCTGTATAGTGAACGGCTGTAGTTCTGTATAGTGAACGTCTTTAGTTCTGTATAGTGAACCGCTGTAGTTCTGTATAGTGAATGTCTTTAGTTCTGTATAGTGAACGACTGTAGTTCTGTATAGTGAACGGCTGTAGTTCTGTATAGTGAACCGCTGTAGTTCTGTATAGTGAATGTCTTTAGTTCTGTATAGTGAACGACTGTAGTTCTGTATAGTGAACGTCTTTAGTTCTGTATAGTGAACGGCTGTAGTTCTGTTTAGTAAACGGCTGTAGTACTGTATAGTAATTGGCTGTAGTTCTGTATAGTGAACGATTGTAGTTCTGTATAGCAAACAGCTGTAGTTTTGTATAGTGAACGACTGTAGTTCTGTATAGTGAACGACTGTAGTTCTGTATAGTGAACAGCTGTAGTTTTGTATAGTGAATGAGTGTAGTTCTGTATAGTGAACGGCTGTAGTTCTGTATAGTTAAAGGCTGTAGTTCTGTATAGTGGACGCCTGTAGTTCTGTATAGTGGACGCCTGTAGTTCTGTATAGTGAACCGCTGTAGTTCTGTATAGTGAACGTCTTTAGTTCTGTATAGTGAACGTCTTTAGTTCTGTATAGTAAACGACTGTAGTTCTGTATAGTGAACGTCTTTAGTTCTGTATAGTAATTGGCTGTAGTTCTGTATAGTGAACGACTGTAGTTCTGTATAGTAAACGGCTGTAGTTCTGTATAGTGAACGGCTGTAGTTCTGTTTATTAAACGGCTGTAGTTCTGTATAGTGAACGTCTTTAGTTCTGTATATTGAACGGCTGTAGTTCTGTATAGTGAACGTCTTTAGTTCTGTATAGTGAACGTCTTTAGTTCTGTATAGTAAACGACTGTAGTTCTGTATAGTGAACGTCTTTAGTTCTGTATAGTGAACGGCTGTAGTTCTGTATAGTTAACGGCTGTAGTTCTGTATAGTGGACGCCTGTAGTTCTGTATAGTTAACGGCTGTAGTTCTGTATGGTGAACGGCTGTAGTTCTGTATAGTAAACGGCTGTAGTTCTGTATAGTGAATGACTGTAGTTCTGTATAGTGAACAGCTGTAGTTTTGTATAGTGAACGGCTGTAGTTCTGTTTAGTAAACGGCTGTAGTACTGTATAGTAATTGGCTGTAGTTCTGTATAGTGAACGACTGTAGTTCTGTATAGTAAACAGCTATAGTTCTGTATAGTGAACGGCTGTAGTTCTGTTTATTAAACGGCTGTAGTTCTGTATAGTGAACGTCTTTAGTTCTGTATATTGAACGGCTGTAGTTCTGTATAGTGAACGTCTTTAGTTCTGTATATTGAACGGCTGTAGTTCTGTATAGTACAAATTCACTATACAGAACTATATCACTATATCACTATATCGAACTATAGTGTTTCTAGTATATAGTGTTTGTGTTTTCCAGAGCCAGGCTGTGCTGTATGAAATATGTGTGTGTGTGTGTGTGTGTGTGAGAGAGAGATATATGTAAAGCATGGTGAAGTATTAAACAGTAGTGTGTATTATAGTGAATGTGGGGTTTAGGTGTAGCTGATGGTGTTTGGGAGTCTCTGTGCTCAGATTAGCAGTAGGTGGGCATGGTCTTGGGGGTGTGAGTAGAACAGAAGGTGATCAGGAGGTGAAATATTGTGAATATTGATCTCAGTGATCACAGGGAATATCAATATTATCCCTTAATTTTTTAATATTTTATATTAAATTATAATATACAGTTTATATACATATTGTTTTATGTTGATGTTTATAAATGTATATTGTATATAAATGTGTGTGTGTGTGTGTGTTTTATAGATTGCTCCAGCTGCTGGTTTAGTTTCTATCCTGAAGAGGAGAGTCTCTCAGGAGGGAACAGCAGGTTCCTCCACCCCCGTCCCCAAACCCAGCAAACGCAAAGTCCGATTCAGAGTCCCGGACGACGGCCTGGACCACGGTGCACTATTCACACTACACACACTATACACAATAAACACACTATACACACAACACTATGCACACTATTAAAACTATACACACTATACACACTATTTACACTATACACACTATTTACACTATACACACTATACACACTACACACACTATACACACTGTTAACACTATACACACTATACACACTATACACACTGTTAACACTATACACAATAAACACACTATACACACAACACTATGCACACTATTAAAACTATACACACTATACACACTACAGTATACTCACTATACACACTATTTACACTATACACACTATACACACTACACACACTATACACACTATTTACACTATACACACTATACACACTACACACACTATACACACTGTTAACACTATACACACTACACACACTATACACACTGTTAACACTATACACACTATACACACTGTTAACACTATACACACTATACACACTATACACACTGTTAACACTATACACACTATACACACTGTTAACACTATACACACTGTACACACTACAGTATACACACTATACACACTATTTACACTATACACACTATTCACAGTATACACACTATACACACTATGCACACTGTTAACACTATACACACTATACACACTGTTAACACTATACACACTGTTAACACTATACACACTATACACACTACAGTATACACACTATACACACTATTTACACTATACACACTATTCACAGTATACACACTATACACACTATACACACTGTTAACACTATACACTATACACACTGTTAACACTATACACACTATACACAATAAACATACTATACACACAACACTATACACACTATTAACACTATACACACTATTCAAACAATACACACTGTATACACTATACACACTATTAACACTATACACACTATTCAAACTATACACACTGTATACACTATTTACACTATACACACTGTATACACTATTTACACTATACACACTATTAACACTATACACACTATTCAAACAATACACACTGTATACACTATATACACTATACACACTATACACATTATACACACTATTTACACTATATACATTATTCAAACAATACACACTGTATACACTATTTACACTATACACACTATACACACTATTAACACTATACACACTATTCAAACAATACACACTGTATACACTATTTACACTATACACACTATACACATTATACACACTATACACATTATTCAAACAATACACACTATTAACACTATACACACTATTCAAACTATACACACTTTACACACTATACACACTATTAACACTATACACACTATTCAAACAATACACACTGTATACACTATTTACACTATACACACTATTCACACTATACACACTATACACACTATTAACACTATACACACTATTAACACTATACACAATATTCAAACAATGCACACTGTATACACTATTTACACTATACACACTATTAACACTATTAACACTATACACACTATTAACACTATACACACTATTCAAACAATTCACACTGTATACACTATTTACACTATACACACTATACACACTATTCACACTATTTACACTATACACACCATTAACACTATACACTATTCAAACAATACACACTGTATACACTATTTACACTATACACACTATTCACACTATTTACACTATACACACTATTCAAACAATACACACTGTATACACTATTTACACTATACACACTATACACACCATTAACACTATACACACTATACACACCATTAACACTATACAGACTGTACACACTATTAACACTATTAACACTATACACACCATTAACACTATACACACTATACACACCATTAACACTATACACACTATACACACCATTAACACTATACAGACTGTACACACTATTAACACTATTAACACTATACACACCATTAACACTATACACACTATACACACCATTAACACTATACACACTATACACACCATTAACACTATACAGACTATACACACTATACACACTATTAACACTATACAGTTAAATCCATATGTTCTTTATTTAAATAAACACAGTCTGTAACTCCTGTCTGTTCTACTCCACATGCAGATGAGGTGGGCGGAGACTCGTGGTTGCTCCTCCTCCTGCTGTGCCTGGCCACCGTGGTGATCAGCGTGGGCGGGACCGCACTATACTGCACGTTTGGCGACGCCCAGTCCAGCGTGTGCACGGACTTCTCCCACAACATGGACTTTTACGTGGGTCAGGTTCAGCGCGGCGTCGACGAGCTGCGGCTCTGGCTGAACCACGGGTCCTAACCGGAGACGCCGACGCCTCCTCGGATACAGGTACCGCCCACAGTACTCACTACAGTACTCATTACATTACTCATTACAGTACTCATTACATTACTCACTACAGTACTCGCTACAGTACTTACTACAACATATTACAACGCCTCCCTGGATACAGGTACCGCCCACAATACTCACTACAGTACTCACTACAGTACTCATTACAGAACTCACTACAATATATTACAACGCCTCCCCGGATACAGGTACCGCCCACAGTACTCGATACGGTACTCGCTACAGTACTCATTACAGTACTCACTACAATACATTACAACGCCTCCCCGGATACAGGTACTGCCCACAGTACTCACTACAGTACTCATTATAGTACTTACTACAATACATAAGAACGCCTCCCTGGATACAAGTACCGCCCCACAGTACTCACTACAGTACTCATTACATTACTCATTACAATACATTACAACGCCTCCCTGGATACAGGTACCGCCCCGCAGTACTTGATACGGTACTCACTACAGTACTCATTACAGTACTCACTACAATACATTACAACGCCTCCCCGGATACAGGTACCGCCCACAGTACTCACTACAGTACTCATTACAGTACTTACTACAATACATAAGAACGCCTCCCTGGATACAGGTACCGCCCACAGTACTCACTACAGTACTCATTACAGTACTCATTACAGTACTTACTACAATACCCTAAGAACGCCTCCCTGGATACAGGTACCGCCCCACAGTACTTGATACGGTACTCACTACAGTACTCATTACAGTACTCATTACATTACTCACTACATACTTATTACAGTACTCATTAAAGTACTTGCTAGACATTACATTACTCACTTCATAAATTACTCACTCTTTCTTTCATCTGTTTTTTTTTCTCAGCTGACTCCGCCCCCTAAATGTGGGCGTGCCGCTCGCCAAACTCCAGGCTGAACGTTACATCGCAGTGCTAAACGTGTGACATCACAGCGGCTTCTGGGTCTGTCTGAGCCACTTCCTGTGCCCTTATACGGCGAGACGCTGCATTCTGCACACCACCGGACCCTGCGAGTGCGCCGCGAGCGGATCCGGACAGAACACATACACACACACACCGGTTCTCGAGGAGCAGGAACCTCCCGGCCGGCGTAGCTCAGTGTTTACTGCCGTCAACTTCACCTCATGTACAGAGACTACGACTTTTTAGCGTCTTAATTACAGAGTCTTAACCCCAACCGCTTCCCCCCGTCCTCACAGCTACCGACACCGCACACTACAGAACCACCAACCACGCCACGGGTTCTCCACTGGTACCGGGATCAGACTGCATTATGGGTCTCTTATTATTAATTCTTAAAAAAAAGACAAAATTTAAACTTGCTTTTGAATGGTTAGCTTTTATTATGAAAGGCATCATGCTGCGCTTCTGATGGTGCGCTTTTATTATGAAAGGTATCTAATACGGCGCTTCTGATGGGGAGTATATATTTTAAAATGTATACTTAAATATTGGAGCATATCGGACAAAACGTTTATTTTAGCATGCTCTTAAAAAAGAGGCATCAGAAGTGCCTCATTAATAAGACATATATACGGTGCAGTGTCAGTGTTGCCTTTCAAAAAATACATTTTTCAAATAAAAAAAAAATATATACATTTAGAATTAGTGAAAGTGGCATTTTTTATATATGTATATAAATTTGATTGCTGCATTTGCTCAGGGAAACAAACACATTCATCAGATTTTGATAATATAACTGTTAAACAAAGAAAGTTATATTTAATTTCCTGCACCTGCAAGTTTTATTCCTATCTGACTGTTCAGACTGAGTTGCAATTCTGACATCAGATATGCATCAGATTTCTATACCACATACAGCACCAGTAAAAAGTTTGGACACACCTTAAATTCAGTGTTTTTATATTATTTTTAAATGTTCTGCATCGTAGTCCTCAATTGCAGTCGCAAAGACTGCCAAAAACGTTATAATGATGAAACTGGCACTCATCAGGACCGCCCCAGGAGAGGATAGAAGAGCCAGAGTTTCCTCTGTTGTACAGGATAAGTTTATCAGAGTTACCAAAACAAAAATAAATAAATAAATAAATAAAAACTTTTTTTTTTTTTTGTTTTTTGTTTTTTGGATTTGGTTCACTTTTAACTGCTGTGTGAACTGAACCTTATTGGCTCACTTTTCAAACTTTTTCAGTTCCACCTTAAACAATTCTTGTCGCTGTACAGAATTTAAGGTGGAATTATATATTTAAGTAAAGATCAACTAAAGTGGAGGAGTGGAATTTACTCTGATCTATTAAATACAAATGAGGAATTGAGTGCCCCCTCATGGACAGCTGTACACATGCATTTCTGGACAAGCTGTGAGCTCCAGAAGCAGCGTGTGTATTGGGCAGGGCATGTGAAGTAAAATTTTACAGGATTTTACACTGTAAAACTTTGCAGCTCCTCCGAACTTCCACAGTTCAGTTTTAGCGATTCGACCCGGTGTATAAAACTAAACATTCAGAACTCAGTCATGAAGGTTAAAGGTCTGACCTGGAAACCAGTTGAGAACCCCTGCAGCGCTCCATCATCAGTACTGGTTTATATTTTAAAGACTGGTTTATTCGTGTAAAATGAGGAATGTTTTAATGTAAACAGGTACGAAACTTTTTCAGTATCATCTGCTCAGGCATGTTACAGTGAACGTATTGTATGGTCTGAGGAACACCGTTCTTGCCTCGTTATGGAGCTTCTTTTCATATTGTCTTATTTTACGTTGTTTATTTTTTTGGTAACGTATCTCAAAAAAGTGCTTTTAGATATACACTCACTGACAAAAACTATAACACCAAAGTAAGAAGTGGATAGCTGAATATAGTGAAACTTTATCTGTGTAAATAAAATAGTGATATATTAGTGATTTTACAATATTAGAGTAAATTAATTAAGAAGTTTATTGGGTAAAACTGCTTAAAACAGTTGAAATTATCTATCTGCCTACCTACCTGCGTACCTACCTACCTACACACCTACCTACTCACCTAACAACCCACCCAACTACCTGCATACCTAACTACCTACCCACTTACCTACCTGTGTGCGTACCTACCTATATACCTACCCACCTAACTACCTACATAACTACCTACCCACCTACTTACCCACCTACCTACTCACCTAACAACCCACCTACGTACCTACCCACCTAACTACCTACATAACTACCTACCCACCTACTTACACACCTACCTACTCACCTAACAACCCACCTACGTACCTACCCACCCAACTACCTGCATACCTAACTACCTACCCACTTACCTACCTGTGTGCGTACCTACCTATATACCTACCCACCTAACTACCTACATAACTACCTACCCACCTACTTACCCACCTACCTACTCACCTAACAACCCACCTACGTACCTACCCACCTAACTACCTGCATACCTAACTACCTACCCACCTACCTACCTATCTATCTTCCTACCCACCTACATGCGTACCTACCTACCTCACTACCTACTTACATACCTAGGTTACCCACCTGCGTACGTAGGTGGGTAAGCAGGTCGGTATGAAGGTAGGTAGGTGAGTAGGTAGATGGGTAGGTAAGTAGTTACTTACCTACCTACCCACCAACCTATCTACCTGCCTACCTGCATACCTACCTTCCCTCAGGCAGTGGGGGAAGCGCTATTACGCCCTCTTGTGGTGTTTAATCAGATGACACCTGTAATCATTTACATATCTACCTGAGGGATAATCAAATTCCCAGTTTAGCAGCATTTTGGAGTGTTATTTTATTTAGTCAGTGAGTGTATTTTCTCTTTCCAAGCACAACGTCTGCGTGACCTTCTACAGAAATGCAGGTATTTGTCTTAAATTTATCAAACCAAAACCTTTACAGATTTACCCCAGATTAGCTCAGCTAATCTATTAATGTTAAATTTATTATAAGTTTATATATATATATATATATATATATATACATTTGTGTTAAGAGAACAGCGAAATCATTTGATTACTTTTATTAAAACTGATTATAATTATTTTATCCTTTAATTTATGCTCGTCCTCTGGCCGGATCAGACGACAGAGTTTCAGTATTTATTTAGTGTAGAAGTTACAGGTTAAATATAATTTAAATCTGAATTAAATCGTTAAATCTGAACGCGCATGTCCTCTCTGTCTTCATGCCTGGACGTGATGTGGGAACTCGTATCTACGTGATTTCTCTGTAACGTTACTTCTGTAGAGCGATTAACCCTTTCCAGGCCCCGCCCACTAAGGTGTTCTTCCATAGCAACAGTTGCTTGGTAATAAAAACATCAGTAAAAAAATCCTATTCAACCTTAACGAAAGACTGTAGCTCCGCCCCCTTAGTGTATATATAACAATATCTACATTTAGAGTGTTAATAATGTTTATTCACCCTAACGAGACTGTAGCTCCACCCACCTCCACCGTAATGTACTGTATATCACAATACCTACATTTAGAGTGTTAAATTAATATTCACTTACATTTCTAATTACTCTTGTTGTGTGTTAAATATTTATATTTCTACCTAAATGTGTTTTAGGTATAAATACTTTATTTGTATCAGTAGTTTTAACAGCATTACCACATCTGTTAGCGTAAATACATTCATCTTATGATAAAGTAATGAAGGCTATCACACTACCATAGCTAATTAGCAACGTTACTGTCGCTAACAGGTTAACAACACTTAACTACAACTTTTTATATTAACTTAATTCATGCTACAACAGCTAGTAATGTTATATAAACTATATAACATTACTGAGTTAGCTAGCTTAGTGACATTAATAAATATGTTGCAGAAACATATGCTATGCTACAGTAGCTAACTCCCTGTGTTGACTACTGTGCTAATGTGGCTAGTTAGCAACGTTATTACGTACACATGATTTTTACTAATGTTAATGCTACAGCGGCTAGCGATGTAGACTAAGGTGCTAAAACTTTAGCATCACACTATTTCTACACATTTATGCTATAGTAGCTAACTAGCTGTGTAGACTACTGTGCTAAATTGGCTAGCTAGCAACATTAACACATACGTTACTCTGTTTTCATCCATATGCTACAGTAGCTATTTATCCAGTGCTAAAATAGCCACTTAGCCACATTAGCTCATATATATACATTATATATTATAATATACATTATAATATATTCACTCATATTAGTACTGTTAGGTAGTGATGTAGATTAAAGTTCTAAATTGGCTAGTTAGCAACCATAGCCAATAGACATTAGACTAATGCTATCCACATTAATGCTATAGTTGATAGCTGTGTAGACTGCTGTGCTAAATTGGCTAGCTAGCAACATTACAATATATACACTCATATTAATTAATTTATAGCGGGGAGTTATGTAGATTTAAATTCTATATTGGCTAGTTAGCAACATTAGCACATAAACATTACACTATTTTTATCCATATTTATGCTACAGTAGCACTTTATCTAGACTAAAGTGCTACAAGGGCTAGTTAGCATCATTAGCATGTCCACATTACACTAATTTCACCCAAACTACTTGTACAGTAGCTAGCTATGTAGACCACAATGCTAAATTAGCCACATTAGCACATACACATTGCACTATTTTCACTCAGATTAATGCTATAGTAGCTAGCTGTGTAGAATATGCTAGAAGATGCTAAATTGGCTAGTTAGCAACATTATCATGTCCACATTACACTATTTGTACCCATATTTATGCTATAGTAGCTAACTAGCTGTGTGGAGTACTGTGCTAAATTGGCTTGCTAGCACATACATATTGAATTATTTTACCCACATTAATGCTACATAACATTACTGAGTTAGCTAGCAACACTAATAAATATATTGCAGAAACATATGCTATGCTATAGTAGCTAAGCTAGCTGTGTAGACTACTGTGCTAAATTAGCCACATTAGCACATAAACATTACAATATTATCACTCATATCAATACTATAGCAGGTAGTGATGTAGACTAAAGTTTTATATTGGCTAGTTAGCCACATTAGCACATACATATTACACTATTTGACCCATATTTATGTTATAGAACCTATTTATCTAAAGTGCTAAATTGGCTGGTTAGCAACATTAAGACATACATATACTGTATTACTATATACATATTGATGTTACGTAACATTACTGAGTTAGCTAACAACACTAATAAATATATTGCAGAAACATGTGTTATGCTATGGTAGCTAGCTATGTATATATGTATATATAGTGCTAAATTAGCCACATTAGTACATCTACATTGCACTGATTTAATCCATATTAATATGGGTTTGTGAACTCTGGTGCTAAATTAGCATTGAAACAGCTAAAGCTAATGAACTCAAATGTTTATCTATTAAAACCTCAATTATTTATCATATAAAAAACATGATCTGTGTAAAATTCTATACAAACATTAATAAGAAACATGTTTAGAAATGAATAACACTCTAAATACAGATATTGTAAATGGTTTTATAGTTTTTTATTTGGGTTATTTGGGATTTTTTTAGCGTGTTAGCTGGGAAGGAGCTGATGGGTGCGTGGGCCGGAACTCAGACAGAGAAAATCTTTTTTATTTTTATTACAGAAAGAAAAAAAGGAATAGTAAAGTGCATATCTGGTGATAGAGTTTTTTTTAATGAATTTTAATTTTTGTGTATATATGGCGTAAAGACAGATGTATTTGCATACTGTAAATGTTTGTTTTGTCTCGGGGAACGTTTGAAGGGAAATGCAATGAAATCGTCTATAAACTCAGATCTGATTCTTGTTGAATAAATTTTACTGTTCAGACTCCCGGTTTGTACTTCTTTATACTGTGAGCTTTAATTTATCATATTTTATAAAATAATATTTTCATTACTTCTACATATTAATAAATGTATAAATATGCCTTGCATAACTAAACACTTTGAAGGCTGATTAGCTGTTTTGTATTGTGTCTCATTAAAAAAAGCATTGTGGGCTGAAACACTCTTTATATCTTCAGCATTAGTGGGCAGGGCTAAACTGCTGTAGGCGAAGTGGGTGGGGCTTACATTTTGTCGTTTTTTTTTTTTAAGTTAAATAAAAAAAGGACTGTTAAAACAATAACTCAGCCAATGGGTCAATTTTAAAATAAAGTATAAAGTTATTCCTGCTGGGAATCTATTTAAAGATACTTTAAAAAAATGTAGAAATTGTTTTCTGCTTTCTTTGTGAAACTAAAACCATAACGTTTTACAATTTTAATGTAAAAATGCCTTAATGAATTAATGTGCGACTGACAGGATTAGCTAAAGCTGTCTGGTTATAGTACTTTAATACTTTGGCATGGTTGTTCTAGCATGAAAAGCCAATTTACAAAAGTTAACACTAGAAAATGACACTTTTTCATTTTAAAACCTTTTTTTAATATAGAGTACAATAATATGGGTAGTCATATAAAGTCTTATATAGATTTACCAGTATAGGCCATCTGAAACCAGTAAACAACAGAAACTGGTATTGAAATTAACTTGAGATGCAAAAATTACACATCAACATCTCACAATTACACTTATTAAAACAGTTTATAAAATATTGAACCAGTATTTATTGTTAATGCAATACAGATTAGAATAACACCTTTTAATTAAACAAGCAGTTTCAGTTTTATTCATTTTTAAGTTTTAAAATAAAACACTCAGTTCTGGGTCAAAGTATCTGTGTGAGAGTACCTCTTATCTCCAGACTGCTGGGTTATAGGTTATTGATATATGCTGGGTCAGATTAGATAGATAGATAGATAGATAGGTAGATAGATAGATAGATAGATAGATAGATAGATAGATAGATAGATAGATAGGTAGATAGGTAGATAGATAGATAGATAGATAGATAGATAGATAGATAGATAGATAGATAGAAAACAATTGAATATGTTGAAAATTATACTGTTTTATATATATATATATATATATATATATATATATATATATATATATATATATATATATATATATATATATATATTATGTTTTTTATATATATATTATATTATTATTTTTGGAATACTCTGCCTTTTGGTGTCTCATAACTGAAAAAAGAGAAAATCTAGCTAATATTAAAACATTTCAGTTGTAATCTTATGATTAATTTAATACATTTGTACAATTAATACTAATTATAAAATAACATTTCATATTTATTTATTTTTAATAAATGTATTTTTAATACATTTATTCTATCTATCTATCTATCTATCTATCTATCTATCTATCTATCTATCTATCTATCTATTCTATTCTATTCTATTCTATTCTATTCTATTCTATTAAATTGGAAAAGTCGGGCACTAGGACCAAGCGGGAAACGGCCGCTCAAGCTTAGGCCAGATACCGCCCACAAGCTCATTCATTGGCTCTGCCGTTTCTTGCTATCGTGTGATTGGTTGTCCCCGCTGTCACTCCACGTGATTGTAAACAGCAGCATTACATAGATGGGACTCAGCGGGCAGGAGTTCATGTTCATCCATCCAGGAAAATTAATATAATAATATTTAATATAATGATAAAATAATATAATAATGTAATATTATAATCTGCTACTGTAAACTTTAACATGCTGGGCGTTTGTTAAGCTAGATAGATTAATATCAGCGCTTTAATTTACATTAACATTAGAATGTGTGTGTGTTTGGTAATGAGGTAATTAGGGATCAGCCAGGTGGTGGAGATGCGGTTAAAGAGTGGAGGAAAGCTAAAAGCAAAATTCCCTAATATAAATTATTATATAGAGATTTTATAAACCATTTTGAATGTTCTAACATAGACTGGTTTAACTCTTCAGGTAAACAAATTTATAATCAAATATGTAACGAAGTTTATGGGAATGAAATTAACTTCTTTTTAGTGATGAAAATAATGTGTGTGTTTAAAACCTGTTTACTGTAAATCTGACTGAAAAAATGAGAAATAACTCTTGGTTAAGTGCCAATTAGAAAATCATCTGTGAGAGCTGTTGTTAAATGGAGCTGCTTTGTTAAAACGGTACATTTTCTAATTTCTAATTTTCTAGATTATTTTCTAACGGATTGTTATAGAACCTGTGAAGTATAGGAATTAATGAAGGACTTTGGGTTTAAAGTGGCTATTTCTCTAAAATCTATTGTTTATTAATTTTATAGTACTAAAATTGAAATAAAAATTGATAGTACTGTACCATGTAGTTTTCGTGAATTCTATTGGTTTATTATTTGTCTTGTTAAATATAATCTGTGGAAGTACAAGAATATCTTATGATCAACAGTTTTAGCACTTTATCAGGTTATCACTTACCTAAAAAGAACAAGAACTAAGTGCTATGAGACTCCTTACAAATTTCCTATTTCAAACGAAGATAATAAGAAACTGTATGTAAATTTGGAGTTAGAGGTGTGTGATTAATGTTGACGTTAATATATACATTTAAAATTCTCTTTGTAATCTGTTCATTTTCAGTAGAGCAGTTTGAAACGCAAAAAAACAAGGGTAGAGGTCCAAACATTCTAAATAATTGATGATAATCTATTTTTATTAGCTGTAGTCACAACAATGATGTGTACGTTTGTGTCAATGGAGTATGTTCCCCAAACATTACAATATTAAGTTAATAATTATAATATAGTTTCAGTAAAGTTGACTAACGTAATAAAATACTACAGGCTTCACAACCAGTTAAACCATGAGAACAGCAAACTGAACAATACCAATATAACTAAACGACTGAACTAAAAGAGTTTGAGCTTTATTTAAAAGATTTTTTTGTGCATACAAAAAAATATAAAAAAATATACATTCCATTTTGTGGAATTTCTGTCTAAGATAACTATGTATTTAAAAATCTAATATTCTCTGAAAATCTAAAATTGACCTATGCTTTTAGATGAATTTAATTCAGGGTTATTCTGAATGTGATTTATTACACATAATTATATAGAGCAAAAAACCCTACATATCATAATGATTTTATAAACTCATTTATAATATTTAATCATATTTTTAATTAGAAACTAACAATTCAGTTATACAATTACCACAATTCGATTCAATTCAATAATAGCTCAAGTTAGAGTCCTGTGACTTTAATTTTGCTCCGCCCCCTGCTTTAAGATTATTTTTTCTATTATTAGTCATATAAATACGCCGCTTATCAAAAAAATAATTATATTTTCTGATTAGATCACTGATAATCATGTAATAATAATAAAAATATATATATATATAATAAAACAAAGCAGGTGGCAGGACCAATCGCATGTCGGGGGCGTGGTTTAGCAGGGGAGGGGGTGTGTCCAGACCCGGAATCGCTGCAGTTCAGTGAGTGTGTAGCAGCAGAGTGATCACTCCGTGTGTGAGAGTGAGTGTGTGTAAGTGTGTGTGTTTTAGTTAGTTAGTAAGTGTGTGTTTTACTGTGTTTTAGTGTGTGTGTTTACCGGTACCGGTCATGGCTGAGGTAGGCTCTCCGCGCCGGTATCACTTCGTCGTGTTCGGGGCCTCCGGCTTCACCGGCCGCTACGTGCTGGAGGAGGCGGCGCGCTGCGCGGCGGAGGCCCGGGAGGAGCTGCGCTGGGCGGCCGCGGGCAGGAGCAGAGCCCGCCTGGAGACCGCGATCAGCCAGGCCGCCGAGAGTCTCGGTACGAGCTGATCACTCCCACACTGCCAACACGAGCACTCTTTACTCTCACTCTCTGCGCACTCTTTACCCACTCCCTAAGCACTCTTATTCACTCTCAGCACTCTTTACTCACTCCCTAAGCACTCTTATTCACTCTCAGCACTCTTTACTCACTCCCTGAGCACTCTTTACCCACTCCCTAAGCATTCTTATTCACTCTCAGCACTCTTTACCCACTCCCTAAGCACTCTTATTCACTCTCAGCACTCTTTACTCACTCCCTGAGCACTCTTTACCCACTCCCTAAGCACTCTTATTCACTCTCAGCACTCTTTACTCACTCCCTAAGCACTCTTATTCACTCTCAGCACTCTTTACTCACTCTGAACACTTTTTGTTCATTCCCTGAGCACTCTTTACTCACTTTTTCGAGCACTCTTTACTCACTCCCTAAGCACTCTTATTCACTCTCAGCACTCTTTACTCACTCCCTGAGCACTCTTTACCCACTCCCTAAGCACTCTTATTCACTCTCAGCACTCTTTACCCACTCCCTAAGCACTCTTATTCACTCTCAGCACTCTTTACTCACTCTGAACACTTTTTGTTCATTCCCTGAGCACTCTTTACTCACTTTTTCGAGCACTCTTTACTCACTCCCTAAGCACTCTTATTCACTCTCAGCACTCTTTACTCACTCCCTGAGCACTCTTTACTCACCTTTTTAGCACTCTTTACCCACTCCCTGAGCACTCTTATTCACTCTCAGCACTCTTTACTCACTCTGAACACTTTTTGTTCGTTCCCTGAGCACTCTTTACTCACTTTTTTTAGCACTCTTTACCCACTCCCTGAGCACTCTTATTCACTCTCAGCACTCTTTACTCACTTTTTTTTAGCACTCTTTACCCACTCCCTGAGCACTCTTATTCACTCTCAGCACTCTTTACTCACTCCCTGAGCACTCTTATTCACTCTCAGCACTCTTTATTCATTCTCGTGTCACTTAGTAGGATATATTTATACTCTTTGCTTATATTTATAAGAGTTTTATATATTGAGTAGAAACTGAAACAGCTGAAACAGTAATTTACCAAGACCCTGATTTTGTATAAAAAGCTAAAGTGTAACAAAGTATTACATTTTTACTGATACTATTGTGCACCGTGCAGTGTGACACACCTACTCTCTGTTCACTCTCTGGTTGCTATCTGATCACTCTTATTACTCTTTGTTCACTCTTTAGTCACGATCATAATTTTTGGATTCTTTCTCTGATCACTCTTCTCTCTCAGAGAGGAGTGTGTATAATAGTGCAGCAGTGTTAGGGAGTGTACAGTGTGTGTGAGTGTGTTTGAGTGTGTGTGTGTGTGTGTGAGTGTGAGCAGCAGCTGAATGGAGTGAATGGTGCCCCTGTGTACCAGCTGTAGTTATACTGGAATCAGCTGTAATGAACCAGTTCACACCAATATTTACTGTTCACACACTGTGTGGTTTGAGGGGGATGCTGTGGTATCGTTATTATAGGGGGCTATGAGGGTATCGCTGTGTGGTTTGTGGGGGGATGCTGTGGTATCATTATTATAGGGGGATATGAGGGTATCGCTGTGTGGTTTGAGGGGATGCTGTGATATTGTGATTATAGGGGGCTATGAGGGTATCGCTGTGTGGTTTGTGGGGGGATGCTGTGGTATCATTATTATAGGGGGATATGAGGGTATCGCTGTGTGGTTTGAGGGTATTGCTGTGTGGTTTGAGGGGGATGCTGTGATATTGTGATTATAGGGGGCTATGAGGGTATCGCTGTGTGGTTTGTGGGGGGATGCTGTGGTATCATTATTATAGGGGGATATGAGGGTATCGCTGTGTGGTTTGAGGGTATTGCTGTGTGGTTTGAGGGGGATGCTGTGATATTGTGATTATAGGGGGATATGAGGGTATTGCTGTGTGGTTTGAGGGGGATGCTGTGATATTGTGATTATAGGGGGATATGAGGGTATTGCTGTGTGGTTTGAGGGGGATGCTGTGATATTGTGATTATAGGGGGATATGAGGGTATCGCTGTGTGGTTTGAGGGGGATGCTGTGTGGTTTGAGGGGGATGCTGTAATATTGTGATTATAGGGGGATATGAGGGTATCGCTGTGTGGTTTGAGGGTATTGCTGTGTGGTTTGAGGGGGATGCTGTGATATTGTGATTATAGGGGGATATGAGGGTATCGCTGTGTGGTTTGAGGGTATTGCTGTGTGGTTTGAGGGGGATGCTGTGATATTGTGATTATAGGGGGATATGAGGGTATTGCTGTGTGGTTTGAGGGGGATGCTGTGATATTGTGATTATAGGGGGATATGAGGGTATCGCTGTGTGGTTTTTGGGGGGATGCTGTGGTATCATTATTATAGGGGGATATGAGGGTATCGCTGTGTGGTTTGAGGGGGGATGCTGTGGTATCATTATTATAGGGGGATATGAGGGTATTGCTGTGTGGTTTGAGGGGGATGCTGAAATATTGTGATTATAGGGGGATATGAGGGTATCGCTGTGTGGTTTGTGGGGGGATGCTGTGGTATTATTATAGGGGGATATGAGGGTTTTGATTAATAAATTTCTCTGTGTTTAGTTTAACTCTGGCCGCTGGGTTCAGCAGGTAGATCCGCTCTGATGTGTGGAGTTACGTGGTTTGTGTGGGTTTATCTGATGATCTGAGCTGATCAGACCGGACTGATCCGGGTTCTGGATCTGATGTTTGATCTGATCCTGGTTAAAGTGGTCTGATAACCCCGGCGCTGGTCTGTTAGAGGAGGAGTCGGGATGTTTTATCAGTTTGGACTTTGTTTCAGTCGGTTTCTCAACACCTGCAGCGTGGAGAATAAACCTGTGACCGGGGGAAGGTGCAGAAATATTCAGACCTGTTCCACCTGAGAGCAGATCAGTGCAGGTCTAAGATTATTCTGAATGATCACAGTACTGATAAACACTTTATTATTTTTACCTTAATATGTGCTTACTCAGTATAGCTGTAATGCTTTATTGTGTGCACTATAGGACTGGGCGATATGGGCCTTGAATATTATCACAATATTCCCTTTATATATATATATTTACATATACATTTTTTTTTTAGTTTTTAGTTTTATTATTTGTTTAATTCCCCATTGTGGGATTAATAAAGAATTATTTTATTTTATCTTAAGGAGCCACGATATTCATAGAGGGGCCAAGTTTTATCTCACCAGTCACACTGTGTTCAAACACTTGCATTTAATAAAAAAAACCCAACTTTTAACACAAAGAAAAAAAATTATCTGTAATCAACATTTTAACAATCAAAAGGAAAATGTGTAAAAAAAAGTATATATATATATATATATATGTGTGTGTGTGTGTGTGTGTGTGTTTGTATGTATGAATATTTTTTTTTTAAATATACTTATTACTTTATTGTTCTTTGCAGTTATTTGAAAATTATTTTAGTTGAATTTTTTCAGTCTTTCAGTGCTTTCATTTTTATGTTTGCCCTTGTGGCCACGCCCCTATAACCACCAGTGGAGTATCAGGTAAAAATCAGGTAAATTCACCCCTTTAGTCCAGAACTCTTATTTTAGCTGGATGATAATGAAATAAAAAGCAGCACATCAGAGATTCCCCTCTAATCCGCCCAATAAAACACATTCTGCACAGCCCAGAACACGCCCACTTTTAATTTCAGTCATTCAGGTTTTTAAAAACTTAAACTTAAAACTTTAACCTGAAGCTCATCAGTGAGTTTAGTACAGTTAATGGTGTTGGGTGGAAATTATTGTTAATCTGAGCATGATGAGAACTGTGTGAAATAACTTCTGCTGAAGTGGTTCTGTTTTGCAGGTTCTGTTGCTGCGGCTCTGTTGCTGCGGCTCTGTTGCTGCGGCTCTGTTGCTGCGGATCTGTTGCTGCGGCTCTACTGCTGCGGTGCTGTTTTGCAGGTTCTGTTGCTGCGGTTCTGTTGCTGCGGCTCTGTTGCTGCGGCTCTGTTGCTGCGGTTCTGTTGCTGCGGCTCTGCTGCTGCGGCTCTGCTGCTGCGGTGCTGTTTTGCAGGTTCTGTTGCTGCGGCTCTGTTTTGCAGGTTCTGTTGTTGCGGTTCTGTTGTTGCGGCTCTGTTGCTGCGGTTCTGTTGCTGCGGTTCTGTTTTGCAGGTTCTGTTGTTGCGGCTCTGTTGTTGCGGCTCTGTTGTTGCGGCTCTGTTGCTGCGGCTCTGTTGCTGCGGCTCTGTTGCTGCGGCTCTGTTGCTGCGGCTCTGTTGCTGCGGTTCTGTTGCTGCGGCTCTGTTGCTGCGGCTCTGTTTTGCAGGCTCTGTTGCTGCGGCTCTGTTGCTGCGGCTCTGTTGCTGCGGTTCTGTTGCTGCGGTTCTGTTGCTGCGGCTCTGCTGCTGCGGTTCTGTTGCTGCGGTTCTGTTTTGCAGGTTCTGTTGCTGCGGTTCTGCTGCTGCGGTGCTGTTTTGCAGGTTCTGCTGTTTTGCAGGTTCTGTTGCTGCGGTTCTGTTGCTGCGGCTCTGCTGCTGCGGTGCTGTTTTGCAGGTTCTGTTGCTGCGGTTCTGTTGCTGCGGCTCTGTTGCTGCGGTTCTGTTGCTGCGGTTCTGTTGCTGCGGCTCTGTTTCTCTGCGGGTTTCTGAAGCTGTTTGTTTGTTGAGCAGCTGATGGTAAATTGTATTACTCTCACATGATCCGACCCGTTAGAGCCCGTCTCCTCCCTCAGCTCTCCGGATCTCTCCGGATCAGCAGGTGCTGGAGTATTGTACTCTCTGAAAGCTCTGATGTTGACGGGGAGACGGGGAGAATGGACCAAACAGAACCGGTATTCTTACAGAGTGGACCCAGATCACTAACTGGGCCTAAAGCTGATCTTCTACCTCCTCTTCTCTCTTCTTCCTACCTGATTATATTCAGTTCTGATTTGAGTCTCATCAGTATGTGTTGGAGCTGCACTATATATCGTTTGAGGATCGTCATGGCGATGTGTGAATGCACAATAGTCACGTCACGGGACGTTTGATGTCACTTAAGACAATCAAATTAAACGTATCATGTTTTATGTTTTGATTCTTGACTCAAGAAGAAGTAGATACACAGTGCTGTCTCTGTGTCTGTGTGAGTGACAGGCTGCTGCTGCCTGAGGAGCACATCCACATGGTTGTCACATGCTTGTAAATGTGAGCACGTGTGGAAAGCTGTGCTCCTCAGTGCAGCACAGTTTAGCAGTGCAGATATTAACAAGAGGAGCTACTTTGAAGAATTTGAATATAAAACATAATCTGGTTTAACACTTTTTTTGTTTAGTAAATAATTTCTTATGTTTTTCTTCATGAGTTTAGTATTAATCTACAATATAGAACATTTTAAAATAATGTAAAAAAAAACCCACTAAATTTAAGGTGTTTAAACGTTTGACTGGTACTGTATGTATGTGGAGTTACTGTATATCAGTAGGAGTGTGTGTCTGTGGGTAATGGAGTTTATTTGCATGTTGAGAACAGTGTACAGTGTTTATTACCGTTAACGATCCTCCTAAATTATTTTATTACAATTTTACATTAATTATGGCTCTGATTTACATAACCAAACCGATACGCCAACGAACTTTACTCTCTGTACAGAGACTGATCCAGGAGCTGCTACACCACCAAACACTTATTATAAAAAGAGGAATATATTACAGGAATTTATTCTGAGATATACATATTGCTTGGCTGTCATTATTCTGCCCTTTTAAAAAGAAAGAGTTAAATGCATTAAATACTTGTTACATAAAGCAAATTGTATTTAAACACAAAAAGCAGGAAAAAAAATCAACATGTATTAATCATATTTATAATAAAATCTGCAAACGAAAGAAAAAGATAACATATAATAAAATATATATAATATATGTGTTTTTTTAACAATATTTGTAGGTATTTGAAAATTATTTTCATTAGGATTTGGACAGTCTTATTTTTCAGAAGCAAAAATTAAACAGAAAAAAATGAGAGATTAAAGATGCAATAGACTTTGGCAGTAAAATGTACAAAAAATCCATAAAAACACAAAAATAACCAAATATCTTTTAAAATAGTTTGGATATATTAATGTATATTTCAATAATAATATATATCAATAAAATATAAATATATTTCACTTCTTTTATTTCCTTTTGTTTGAAGATTATATTAGTTTTTATTAGTTTGTGCCACAAAATTAACTAGTTAATTAATGATTGATGTGCTGCCGATAATCAGAAAACCCAAAGTGCCTGAAACTGCACTAAAAGTAGTCATAAAGCAAATTTACAGAGAGTTCAGTTCTGGAAACATGCTGGAGGGAGATATATCAACAGCTACACCTGAACAAAGCTCTAAATATATATTCATGAGAAGCCCCACTGAAAAGATCCACAGTAAAAATCAAAGGCACCAAATAGATGAAGAATTATAACACTTATAATGTTCCTCAGAGATGAAGCTAAAATTCAATATATTTATTTATTTAAGTATATTATTAATTTTATTATTTAATTTCTTTACTTCTGGTCAGTGCAGTAAAGGTTGGGGTTAAAGATCAGTAAAGTATAAATTAGCTACAGTTATTCAATTGTGAATGGACGGTCCTCACAATTATAGCAAAACTTGTGTGGTGTGTGTGTGTATATGAGGTGTGAACGTTGTTTGTCGTAAATTGTTGGATTGTGAGGACATTTGGTAGGTTTTCTGAACTTTTAAGGCTTTTGTAGTAACATTTTTGTAGTAAAGTTGAATGGAGGAGCTACTGAGCTCTGAGTTTCCTCTTCTGAAGTCACCGCTGCTCCACCAGCCGCTCACGTTCAGTAAAACTGAGCCGGATCCTCGTTTAGAGGCTGTACGTGTGACGTAAAGACGCATGACGTGACCGGACCTCACGCGAAAAGCAACCGACACCCCGGTTTATAGAATGAATATATTATCAGGATTAGCAGGGATGGTGGTTCAGCTCTCAGATACCATTAAACACTATATTTTATCCATATTCTTCTACAATCAGAAACACTTCTACTTTCAGTTTAGAAAATCTAAAAGAGTGAAATAATAACTTTTGGTTAATATGTGTGTATGTGTGTGTATATAAAATGTGTGTATGTGTGTAGGTAAGCCGGAGCTGCAGACGGAGGTGGATATAATCGTGGCGGATGTGGACGATGCGGAGTCGTTGGCGGTGATGTGTAAACAGGCGGTGATTGTTCTGAACTGTGTGGGTCCGGTAAGTATCCAGCAGCACCATACTCTCCACTGTACCCAGGTTCTGTACGTGATCAGATTAGAGTAGAGGTGAGACAAGGCACTAATATCACGAGACGAGACACAATACTAGGTTCACGAGAACGAGACGAGACGAGATTTAAAAATAATATTTTAAAGAAAAAGTTAAAAAATGAAAAATGGCTTAAACTAGAGTTTTATTTGACAAAACCATATAACACAAATTTAACAGACTGGTTTCTCTCACACATTGATTCTATAAGAAATAGAAATAAGAATAAAAAATAAAAATAAAACTTATATCTAGGTCTTATATAGTGTAAACAATAACCAGTCATATTAAGACTATGCTTGAAGTGAAACAGAGACAGAACATGTTTTTAAATGCAGTACAGAGCTAAGGGATTACACAGTGATTTAAATTAGGTCAGAAATACAGTTAGCATCGCCAGTTAGCCGTTAGCATCTCCATTAACATCTGCAGTCTGTTAGTCTAGCTAGCATTAGCACCAACAGCTGCATTCAGGCATTGTGACTGTAATAATTAACTTACTAAAGTGAACTAAAGCCATAATCCACATCTAATATCAAACCACAGATCCTCCCCACTCTAACCAGCACTATTAAATCAATCAAAAAATCTATAAAAAAAACACAAAACACTGATTTATTTAGCTCAGAAATACAGTTAGCGACGTCGTTTAGCATTAGCTATTGCAGCTAATCCACTATGCTACATGTCAAAATAAAAGTCTCCTGCGCAGTGCATAAAAAAAGTATTTTATATTTAAAGTATTTAATATTTAACTTTTAAAAAATATTTAATAAAAATTAAAACATTGAATTTAAAAGAAAACTGTTGTGTTTGTATATA
The DNA here is from genome assembly GCF_023375975.1 of Astyanax mexicanus. Lineage (NCBI taxonomy): Eukaryota > Metazoa > Chordata > Actinopteri > Characiformes > Acestrorhamphidae > Astyanax > Astyanax mexicanus. The sequence continues at coordinate 347,000 of NC_064421.1, forward strand.
AAGTGTGTCAAATAAATGATTTTTGAACACATTTATATTAAATGCACTTGTGTATAACGTTACTCTTCAAAGCGCTGTCTGTCTGTTTCAACCTCATTATGTAACTTTAATCATAGTACTAATAATAAACTACAAGTATTGGTATTTTTTTCGGTTCCGGCAGTTTTATATCGGAATCGGATCGGAGCTGAAAGAAAACTGTATCGTCTCATCACTACTTTACACTTTAAACACCACATCAGTTGTACAAGCGTGCACAGACTTCTGCACACAGCTTATAATGTGTTTAATTGTAAAATGAGGGATAAATAAAATGAAATATATTTTTATTATATATTTCTGATGTATGTACTGAGTTGCTGAATGTACTGAAATACTCGTTCTCCTGCAGTACAGGTTCTTTGGAGAGCCGGTGGTCAAGGCCTGTGTGGAGAACGGGGCGCACTGTGTGGACGTCAGTGGAGAACCTCAGGTACGTCTTTTACCAGTACGGTACCAGTATCAACCAGTACTGTACTAAAACACTCAGGACTGGGCTGAAATGACTTATTTTCCAGTTTTTAAATAGCTGAATTACAACAGCTACAATTGTTCTGTAACTGTTCCATTCTTGTGTGAAACTTTGCTGTAGTGTAATTGTACTTTACCTGTAATTGTACCATACCGGAGTAAAACTACTGTTGTGTAATTGTACTGTAGTATACTGTACTGTAATTGTACCGTACAGTAGAGAAACATTACTATAGTGTAGTGTACTTTACTGTAAGGTAGTATAATGTACTGTAACAAACCTGCATTGACTACTTTTCCTCTGTCCTGGAGTGTAATTGTACTGTATATTTTACTGTAGCTGTAGTGAAACTGCACTGTAGAGTAATTCTATTGTACTTCAGAGTAGTGTACTTTAAATTGTAGTATAATTCTAATGCGCTGTAGTGGAAGTGTAGTATGCTGTAGAATTGCTGTAGTGCTATAATATGTAATATTTTAACACTTATTTTGCACTGTGTTTTTGTTTGTTATTGTGTGTGTGATGGTGTGTGTAGTTTCTGGAGGGTATGCAGTTGAAGTATGATGGTGAGGCGGGGGAGAAGGGGGTGTATATAGTGGGAAGCTGTGGATTCGACTCCATTCCAGCAGATCTGGGAATCCTGTTCACCAGAGACCAGTTTAAAGGTGGGTTCCTCTACAAATCCAGATTCATATAATCATCACACATCATTCCAGATCCAGATATTAGTTTGTGAACAGATGTGATTAATGTAGATGATAGTGATTATGATGATGATGTGGTGGTGTGTGTTCTGGTTCTGCTGTGTGTTGGTTAGGTGATGATGATTATAATGATGGTGATGATGATGGTGTGTGTGTTGTGTGTTTTGCAGGCACTCTTACATCGGTGGAAAGTTTTCTGACGGCGAGTGCAGGACCCGAGGTCAGTACTGTTCATCTAACTCACTGTGATCAGATGTGATTATTGATTAGTTTGTGATCATGGTATCAGTGTGTGTGATTAGTGATCAGTGTATGACCCGGTGTGTGTGTGTGTGGTGTTTGTTCAGGGTGCGTGTATTCACGAGGGGACGTGGCAGTCTCTGGTGTACGGTCTGTCGGACAGCGGGACGCTCCGCAGCCTGAGGAAGAAGTTCGGCCATAAACCACTTCCTGTTGTCGGAGCCAAAATCAAACGCAGGTACCAATCAGATTCACTGATCTGATCACCATCACACAGTTCTAATATACATACAATCTTATCAGTTATCAGATTTTACCTCTCAATTTATAAAATATACTCATAGAAATATATTACTAACACTGAAGCAAACACTAAAGAGTAACTACATGATGGTGATGTATGGGTTTAGAGCTGATTGGGCGGAGCAGTGTACCTCTGACAGCAGTGAGATGCAGATGGTTGAGGTCGTCAGCCGGGGGGTTGGGATTATTGATTGTCTATTGAGTGATTTGCATATTGTGAGAAACATCATCCTCGTCTATAGCACATCTGAACCTGAGGGGGCGCTGCAGAGGCGGGAACTACTGCAATGAAAGTGTTTTTTAAGATAGGAAATGTTTATAAAGTATATAAAAAAATGTACGCATGTGTTAGGGTTTATGAGATGGGGTTTAGTGCCTCTTTAATGCAACACCATAGCAACCAACAGGGATACCACAGCAGCCACCCAACCAGTAGAGCCTGGCAGTGTGTATAGCATTAAATATTATGTGTTTATATGTGTGTGTTTGTGTTTATATGTGTGTGTAGGAGTGCTCTGTTCTACAGTAATGAGATCCAGCAGTACTCGGTTCCCTTCATGGGAGCTGATCCAGCCGTGGTGAAGAGAACCCAGAGGTTCCTGCATGAGGAGCTCCAGGAGAACCCGGTCAGTTCCAGCTCTAATCACTGATACACAATAATCACACAATATTTACCTGATAACTATGTTTTTTAATAATAAAAATATAGTAAAATATTAATATCACCAATATTTAAAGACAATTTCACAATACACAATTTTGGGTAAAACTTTATAAAAACTTTCATTAATATATTTTAACTAATGATCAGTAGATGTGAACAAATCATTAGCTCGTCAGAATTTGAATATTAATAAATCGCTAGTAAATGTGAATTTTAAACCGGACAAATGTGATAGCAACTTTTTAGTTTCTTAAAATGTGAAAAATAAGTATTTAATAATTAGTGAATAGTATATTAATGAAAGTTATTATAAAGTTTTGCCCAATTTTTATTAGAAGGAAAACATGTTGACACCCCTGTTCCTTTCTAGAGTCACATAATGCGCCTTATAATCCAGTGCGCCATGTGTATGGAAATAGACGTTTATTGATAGTGCATCTTATATTATGTTGCATCTTATAATGCAAAAAAATTATACAGTACGCATTTATGCACTTAATATTCTCTGTAATTAAATAGTTTTTTTATTGATAAAATCAACACAGAAAAAATAGAGATTTAAACCATTTATCACAATACCATGAAATAACATATTTATTGATATTTTCAGTGTTTTGTAGGCAAGGCAAGGCAAGGCAAGTTTATTTATATAGCACCTTTCATACACAACGGTCATTCAAAGTGCTTTACAAATTAGAAAATACACAGAGAAATCAAATAAAAAAATAAAAATAAAGATAAGTCAAATTAAAAATATGTAAAAGAACAAAAAGAATTTGAAATAAAAATAAAATAAGAATAAAGCATGAATAAAACATACATGATTAAAACAAAGAGAAGTAAAATTAAAAACATGTAAAAGAACAACAAGGAATTGGAAATAAAATTAAAATAAGAAAAAACATAATATAAAAGTGCCGTTACAGAATAAAAGTGGGCGGAGCTGCAGTGTTTTAAGCTGAGCTGAAAGCCTGATCAAACATGTAGGTTTTCAGTCTGGATTTAAACATGTTTAGTGTTGGAGCTCTTCTAATGCTCTCTGTTAACTGGTTCCATTTAAGAGCAGCGTAGCAGCTAAACGCTGCCTCTCCATGTTCAGTTTTTACTTTAGGCAGCTCTAACTGACCAGTTCCTGATGATCTGAGAGTTCTGCTCGGCTCATACTGCTGGAGCACATCAGATAAATATGCTGGTCCTGCACCATTAACACATTTATACACCAGTAACAGAACCTTAAAGTCTATTCTGTAACAGACTGGTATCCAGTGCAGGGATTTAAGGATGGGGGTGATGTGCTCCCTTCTTTTACTTCTAGTCAGAACTCTGGCTGCTGAATTCTGAATCAGCTGAAGCTGTTTGATGGTCTTTTTTGGGAGTCCAGTTAGGAGTCCATTACAGTAATCAATCCTACTAGAAATAAAGGCGTGGATGAGTTTCTCCAGGTCTGATTTAGACAGAAAATCTCTGATCTTATTGATGTTCTTGAGGTGATAAAATGCTGATTTGGTGACGGCTTTGACATGACTGTTAAAAGTGAGATCAGAGTCCATTTGTACACCAAGATTACGCACTAGTTCTTTAGATTTCAGGCTTTTTGAATCCAGATAGGCAGCTAGTCTGTGCCTCTCATTACTATTCCCAAATAAAATAACCTCTGTTTTATCTTTATTTAATTGCAGAAAGTTCTGTCCCATCCATTTATTTATCTGCTCAAGGCATTTACACAGTGAGTCAATGGGACCATAGTTGTTTGGGCAGAGGGCCATGTAGATCTGAGTGTCATCTGCATAGCTGTGGTAAGATATCCCATAGTCACGCATGATTTCACCCAGAGGAATCATATATAAATTAAATAAGAGTGGCCCAAGAATTGAACCCTGGGGTACACCACAGGTCACTGGCACAGTCTCAGACACATTATTTTCCATTTCCACAAAGTATTTCCTTCCTTGAAGGTATGAACTAAACCATTTTAGGACAGTTCCAGAAATTCCAACCCGGTTCTCAAGTCTATCTATGAGAATGTTGTGGTCAATGGTGTCAAAAGCAGCACTGAGATCCAGCAGTAGTAGAATAGACATTTTTCCTGAGTCTGTGTTTAAGCGAATGTCATTGATAACCTTAATTAGCGCAGTCTCAGTACTATGATTGGGCCGGAAACCTGACTGAAATTGGTCTAGACAGTTATTTATGGACAGAAAGTGCATAACTTGCTTGAAGACAATTTTTTCAATTATTTTTCCAATGAATGGTAGATTAGAAATTGGTCTGTAATTGTTTAATAAGTTTGTATCTAAATTTTTCTTTTTTAAGAGAGGCTTCACAACGGCTGTTTTTAATGAATTTGGAAATTCACCCGACATGAGTGAGGTGTTTACTATTTGAAGAATGTCTGCTGATATTGAGTAAAACACATTCTTTAAAAACTTGGTTGGTAATGTATCAAGACTGCAAGTGGATGATTTGAGATGTCTCACTGTATCAATTAAAACAGGAAGGGTAAGTAAGTGTGGATTATGAGATAATGCAGGTGAGCACTGTAATAATATGGTATTTTAAGTGCATAATTATTTAAATTATATGTAAATATTGTTTGTTCTCAGGTTCAGTACGGGGCGTACGTCGGAGTGGGCGGAGTCTCCTCCGTGGTGAAGCTGCTATTCGCTGGTCTGATGTTCTGGATTCTGGTTCAGTTCAGTTTTGGGAGGAATCTTCTGATTAAGGTCAGAAAGTGTTAATTGATTTACTCTCACCCTGTTCACACTTTACACACACAGGACAGGATTTTTTTATATTGTAAATTTAATATTAAAGCTCTACAGGAACACATGCTGAAGTATTGTTTAATAATCCAGAATCTGTTTTCTACTTTAGATTCATATACAATGTAGAAAATACATTAAATAAAGCAAAACACTGAATTAGGTGTGTCCAAACTTTTGACTGGTAGTGTTTATTAAAGTAGTACGTTTATGTAATTTTTTTTTTTTCTTTCTCTTTTTGGTTTTTAGTTTCCACGTTTTTTCTCTTTTGGATATTTCTCCAAGGAGGGACCAACCCAAAAACAGGTATAAATTTCAGTTAAACACACCATACTGACAACACACACACACACACACACTGCATCATTTATTTATTTATTTCTGATCTTTAAAAGTATTACAGGATTTCAGCACCAATCAGTGATCCAGCCTGTCATCAGTTACACAATCACATTCACACTTACACAGTAAAAAGAATTATGATAAGAGAGTTGAGTAATTAGATAAATCTGAGATGTGTGTGTGTATATAATAAATATATATGTATATATGTGCAGATGGAGGGCTCTTCGTTCAGGTTTGGGTTTTATGGAGAAGGCTACACTGAAGGTCAGGATCCGTCTGAGGGGAAACCCAACGCCAAGATCCGCACCCTCGTCCAGGGACCAGGTGATGATCACTACTCTAACTACTGCTGATGTGAGAGGTGGGGTGGAGTAGGTGAGATGTGCGGTGAGTGTGTGTTGTTCGAGATATGATGTAATGGTTAGCCTTCTATATAAATGTGTGAAAAATATACTGTGAATAATAAAATGATCAAATGTGGTGTAAGTATTGGTTAATGCATATAAAATACAGGGTTTCACAGATGATTATGTAATTTTAGATACCAAGATAAGTAATCATGATTGTGAGATACTTGTCAATATATTCAAGGTAAAACAAGGTTTCTTCGTAAGATTTTCCACATAGGTGAGTGAGGTGTGGTGATGTAATCACTGTGATGATGATGTTGTGCAGAGGCGGCGTACGTGGCTACACCCATAGCGATGGTTCAGGCAGCGTTCACCATCCTGAACGAACTGGATTCACTCCCTAAAAAGTGAGTAAACTCTTCTCTGCTCACTATTAACCCTTACAGCTCACTACTGATCTTTCATTTTACACCACGCCCAGAAGAGCACAGAGTAGTAGGACTGTTATTAGAACAGTTTAGTCTGAATGATACAAGAAATAGTGATAAAATATTATTAAAATACATAACTATTTTTGATGACTGTGTAACAAGAATAAAATAGCTTTATAATAAAAGTACCTCCTTTAAAAGAGCAATACATTTTATATTATTAAACTTAATTACACTGGATTTGAAATATAAAAAGTAACTATCCTACCAAAATAAAAGTCCTGTTTGTATACAAAATCAACACCCCAGCTACATATCATTTCCTGTCCAGTGAAAAACAAGTATCTCCGTTTTTAAATCATTTTCAGTTTTTTACATAATTTGAACTCTCAAACTGTCCCTCACTCTGTCACAATTTCATGATTAATTGACCAATAGAAATTCTCCAAATTTACCTAAAAATAAACTCATATTTATTTATATTGACTTCTATTAAAATGTAAGAAGGTTAACTGTGAACCTGTGAAGGTTAAGTGTTTTGGAGATACATATTTTTTACTGGACAGCAACAATATATTGTACAATTAATCAATAACATAATTATCAGGTTATCATTACAGACTAGACCTTATATTGCATTATAGTGTAAAAAACTAAATTAATTTAGCAATATTACAAAATACATTATTCTTCACTGGAAGTCAAGGATTTAACACATCAAACACACTCTAAATAACACTGTATCCAAAAACAAGGTCAGATAAACTTTTACACTGTCCAAACAGCCCATGTGTTCTGAAAAACCCAAAATAAAATATTAGTATTTTATATATTTCAGAATAAGACAGATACAAAAGGTAATACCACACCAATAGTAGCATCTCTTTCTGTGCAAAGCAACATAATACTGCGCTTAGGAGCAATATATAACATTATTAACATCATTAGTCATTATATTAAATTGACTACTGTAAGAAATATCATTGCTGTCCAAAATATATATATCTCCAAAACAGCATCAGCATCTATACAGGAAAGAAAAAAAACTTCTAAACTTTCAAAGGAAGTCAATGTAGAAATATATATGTTTTTTTCCAGGTAATTTTGAAGTATTTTGTTTGGTCCGGTAAACAAGAAATTTTGTCTCAGTGTAAGGGACAGTTTATCTGTTCAAATTATGTAGTAAACTAGATGTAAAGTACTTATATGGGGCTGAATACTTTTGCACGTCACACTTTTCAGATTTTTTTTTGATTAAAATTTGTGCATCATTTTTGTTTCACCTCACAATGATGTGCTACTCTGTGTTTATCTATCATCACTAAAAATCGTAATAAATCTTGAAGTTTAACTTCAAGGGGTATGAATACTTTTGCAAGCCGCTGTTTACACTCCCTAATATATTCTATTTTGGTGGTGTGATTTCTGCAGGGGTGGAGTCTACACTCCCGGCGCCGCCTTCGCCAAGACCACCCTCATCGACCGTCTCAACAAACACGGCATCCAGTTCTCCGTGCTGTAGACCCGGCCGACCGCAGCCGGACTCCGAGCGGAGCGGCGCCACAGCCCGTCCATTTATTCTCAGAGACACGGGGACACGCCTACATACCCTAACGCCCTGGATACACTACATGTAAGAGAGGGGTAAATTCAGCATATAGAGCTGTTAGAGCCGAGCGATATGCTTTAAATATAATAAAAATATATATATCACACTACTAAGACAGCTTTACAAACCATAATATTACGATATAGATTTTTCATTATTTTTATATAATTATTAATAATTGTAGGTAATCAAGTTTGCAAATCAAAAGTGCAATTCTTAATGGACGTCAGAGTAAAAAGATTTTATTCCAGGTACTTTTGGAATAATATACAGCACAACGTTCAGATTATATTATATTAAAAATCTTATTTAAAGGAAAATGCCATTGTTTTGGAGTTAGCTATTAACATTTTTCAACTCCTGTTATTAATGCACCAAATCTAATTTATTTGTCTTAAAATTACCAAAAAGACGCTTTTTGTGTTCGTCTAAATACGTGACAATATAAAAGAACAATGGCATTTTTTATGAAAAGCAAGATTCAGATTATATTATGCTAAAACAAAACAAAACACAAGTTGTTCTTTATATTGTTCCCTAATTTTAAGATGAATGGACCAATAGAAATGCTTCTAAAATACCAAAGAATAAAATCTGTTATTTTTTTTTTATTGATGTCCATTAGCTATTACACTAATAACAGTAATGAAGCTTAAAAACAGCAAAAAAAACTCATATAAACTAAATTAGACTGTTTCTAATAATATACAGCTCAGTGGTACTTTACGACAATGCAATTAATTTTTAAGTCGTTTTAAAATTAAAAGCTTAAAATAAAATGTAAACTAGGGGGCACTAGAAACATCATTAGTACAGATACACCTGACCTATAGGGAGTAAAACACACTGTTTAAAGCTCTATCTGGACGAGATTAGTATCTCAGGGGTTCGTCTGTGAAAAACAGTGATAAAACTCCTGCATCCGAACTGCAATCGTAAAAACTGGAGGATCAGTGAGTTTTTAGTTTTTCTCGGTCACATGACATCACAGCGTTCAGTAGCTCCTCCATTTCCACTCTCTGCTGTTGCGCCCCCAAAGTGTAATTACGGTGCCCGGCAGTGGACAAATATCTAAATAAAAACAGTAGATAATTCAGCCTGTAATTTTTTCAGAGGACGTCTGAGAAAAACACCTACATGATCGTTCTGGACGGGAATAAAATCACAGAGGATAAAAAAAACAAAAAAAAAAACAAAAGAGAAAATTACCCAGAACCCCCTGAGATACTAAGTTTAAGTGATTCAGTTTATCATTAATTTAGCGTAATTAGTGCGATCACCTGGTCTGATCAGGAGGTGTTTAGTGTATCCTGGTCTATAAGCTGGTTTATATAACGCTGTGTTTATATAACCTGAACTGTTGCTTCTGTTTGCACCGATCTGCACGACTGCTCCTCTTATTTTTGCACTAAAACACTAAACGCTGCAGATCTCAGAGAGCTGAATTAATCAGAGTAAATTGGTGTTTTTGTAAGTGAATCTTGTATAAATGGTGTATTTTGATATGATTTAGTGCAAATTTACTCTGAGTCTGAGTAAGAGAATGAGCAGCATGTTCTGATTGTTTAAATAAAAAACTAAATAAATCTGGATCTCGTATCTTCTGGAATAATTATAATATTTTATGGAACATTGAATAAAGTAAGTAAAAGAAGGAATGAAATGATAGTGCTCTATAAAACACGTCAAAAAAATCTAATCGTCCCTGTTATTTAAATTAATACATTCCTATTGGACAGTTCTCTGAGCTGGAGTTATCTCAGGATTTATATAAAAAAAAGTCCTAGAGTTCTGTAGTCCTGAAGTCTAAGAGTTCTGTAGTCCTGAAGTCTAAGAGTTCTGTAGTCCTGAAGTCTAAGAGTTCTGTAGTCCTGAAGTCTAAGAGTTCTGTAGTCCTGAAGTCTAAGAGTTCTGTAGTCCTGAAGTCGAAGAGTTCTGTAGTCCTAAAGTCTAAGAGTTCTGTAGTCCTGAAGTCTAACCCTGCGTTCACACTGGAACGCGACGAGTCGCTTGTGTCGCCCAGCGTTTGTCGCTTGTGGGCGTGTCAAGCTCAACGCCCGCGTTTATCAAGGTCCAGCCTCCGACAAGAAAAAAGGCACAAAAAAGGAATCGCTCGGCCACTTTATTCTCCAGCTATAACTCCCAAACTTGCTGGACTCTTGGGCGTTTCTGTGATTTAACTGCGCTGGAAATGCAGCCGTTCCCGCAGACTGATGTGGGTCCACCCCGTTCAACAGAATGAACAGAAAAAGAAACTAGAAATTCAGAGAGCAGGAGCTTGAGGATGTCAGCCCGCCTGGTTTGTGATTGGTCCAAAGAAAAGCTAGGAGCCAATCGGGTTAGAATGTCGCTTCACCGCGTCATAATTAATTTGCATAAAGTTGAGAAAAATTCATCTCCGTGTCGCTTGTCGCTCTGTCGCTCTGTCGCTTTGTCGCCTCTCGCGTGTCGCGGCGACAAATCGCGCCCTGCCATAGGAAATGAATGGTCGCCTGTCGCTTTGTCGCTTTCCAGTGTGAACGCAGGGTAAGAGTTCTGTAGTCCTGAAGTCTAAGAGTTCTGTAGTCCTGAAGTCTACAAGTTTTATAGACCTACAGTCTTCCAGTTCTACACCCCAAAAGTCCAAGAGTTCTGTAGTCCTAAAGTCTAGGAGTTCTGTAGTCCTAAAGTCTAAGAGTTCTGTAGTCCTGAAGTCTAAGAGTTCTGTAGTCCTAAAGTCTAGGAGTTCTGTAGTCCTAAAGTCTAAGGGTTCTGTAGTCCTGAAGTCTAAGAGTTCTGTAGTCCTGAAGTTTAAGTGTTCTGTAGTCCTAAAGTCTAAGAGTTCTGTAGTCCTGAAGTCTAAGAGTTCTGTAGTCCTGAAGTCTAAGTGTTCTGTAGTCCTGAAGTCTAAGTGTTCTGTAGTCCTGAAGTCGAAGAGTTCTGTAGTCCTGAAGTCTAAGAGTTCTGTAGTCCTGAAGTCTAAGTGTTCTGTAGTCCTGAAGTCTAAGTGTTCTGTAGTCCTGACGTCTAAGAGTTCTGTAGTCCTGAAGTCTAAGAGTTCTGTAGTCCTGAAGTCTAAGAGTTCTGTAGTCCTGAAGTCTAAGTGTTCTGTAGTCCTGACGTCTAAGAGTTCTGTAGTCCTGAAGTCTAAGTGTTCTGTAGTCCTGAAGTCTAAGAGTTCTGTAGTCCTGAAGTCTACAAGTTTTATAGACCTACAGTCTTCCAGTTCTGTAGTCCTAAAGTCGAAGAGTTCTGTAGTCCTAAAGTCTAGGAGTTCTGTAGTCCTAAAGTCTAAGGGTTCTGTAGTCCTGAAGTCTAAGAGTTCTGTAGTCCTACAGTCTAAGAGTTCTGTAGTCCTAAAGTCTAAGAGTTCTGTAGTCCTGAAGTCTAAGTGTTCTGTAGTCCTGACGTCTAAGAGTTCTGTAGTCCTGAAGTCTAAGAGTTCTGTAGTCCTGAAGTCTAAGAGTTCTGTAGTCCTAAAGTCTAAGAGTTCTGTAGTCCTAAAGTCTAAGAGTTCTGTAGTCCTGAAGTCTAAGAGTTCTGTAGTCCTACAGTCTAAGAGTTCTGTAGTCCTGAAGTCTAAGAGTTCTGTAGTCCTAAAGTCTAAGAGTTCTGTAGTCCTGAAGTCTAAGAGTTCTGTAGTCCTACAGTCTAAGAGTTCTGTAGTCCTGAAGTCTAAGAGTTCTGTAGTCCTGAAGTCCCAGAGTTCTATAGTCCCCCCCCTGTGCTGCAGTTCCTTTGTTTTAATGTTCTACAAATGTTTTATTTGAAAAGGATAAAGTTAAAGAATATTACGTGTATATATTTACATGCTGCTGATTAATAGTGTGTGTGTGTGTGTGTGTGTGTTAAATGAGTGTGTATATGAGGTAAATATATGGTACACTCACAGTGTAATGTGAGGACAGTCCTGTATCGGCTCGTTTTCCAGCAGACAGTAGGAGGAGCACAGCTTCACGTTCCGGTTCTGGATCATCAGGAACGCTGTGATTCCGTGTTTTCCGGACACTCTCAGCGCTCCGACCAGATTCCGGACTTTTCCCGCTTCCTGCGGACGATCGCCGCCACGTCCTGCTTCAGCGCCGACACACTCTGCTCCAACTGCTCCCCAAAATCCTTCAGCATCCGACCGTGTTCATCTACAAACAACCGCAGCCCCAGCAGATCCTGCTCCTCCTGCAGCAGCACACACATATATTACACACATATATATATTACACACATATATATATGCTTATCTACAAACAACTGCAGCCCCAGCAGATCCTGCTCCTCCTGCAGCACACACACATATATTACACACATATATATATGCTTATCTACAAACAACTGCAGCCCCAGCAGATCCTCCTCCTCCTGCACACACACACATATATTACACACACACATATATATATATATATATAACACATATATATATTACACACACACGTTCCTATATATGTGTGTGTAATATATATATGTGTGTGCTGCAGGAGGAGAAGGATCTGCTGGGGCTGCGGTTGTTTGTAGATGAACGTGTGTGTGTGTGTGTGTGTGTGTATATATATATATATATATATATATATATATATATATATATATATATATATATATATGAGGTCAGTAGTGGGCGTGTCTGAAGTAAGTAGTGGGCGTGTCTGAAGTAAGTAGGGGGCGTGTCCGGGCGGTACGTACGCTGGGGCGGTGTCTGCGCAGGCGCTGTAGTTGACCCCTGACGGAGGTCATACTGTGGTAGAAGACCTTCAGCGCTCGGGCGAAGTCTGCATCACAGCTAGTCCTCAGACTGCCCCGCCTCTCCTGCCGGCCACGCCCACCATCCACACCTGCAGACCAATCACAGAGGGTCAAAGCTGGTCAAGATTATTAAAAACCACTGTTTACATCCCATGTACTGTACTGATAATAACATATATATATATATATATATAACATAAATAGCAGCTGGTGCCAGAAGGCAGTGTATACAGAGTCTATGTACAGTATATATATCTGTTATTATCAGTACAGTGATGGCGGCGCTGGGAGCTGAAGCTAGTAGTATTATGGGATGTAAACAGTGGTGTTTAATAAGCTTCTTCTGCACTTTTTAAGTTATTAATGCCTCGTTTTAAATGTCAGGACTCTCCGGATTCTAGTAAGGAGGTGTGGAGCTACTTTGAGCTGGATAACGGTGTAAAAAGTGATTTATCAGGGTAAATTATGCCCCGTATCTCCCAGTCTGAAGGGTGTTTGTTGGATAAACTGTTAAAATTTCTGGATCTCTGAACGCTGTGGGAGAACGGAGGTGAGCTATTCATCATAAGAACTTTTATCATGTTTTACTACAATAAAAGAACATTTTACACCAAAGTTCTCCTCCTTTAAGAGTACTCAAGTATTCACATACATATTGTGTTATTGCGTAGTGTGTGTGTGTGTGTGTGTGTGTGTGCTGACCGTGTCGAGCTGAGTTATTGAGCTGTTCTCTCAGGGCGCTGTTCTCTTTTCTCAGAGCAGCGTTACTGATCCTCAACTGCTGCAGATCCTGATTCAGAGCCTGAAGACTAGAACTCAGATCTGAACCATCTACCACCTAACACACACACACACACACAGAAAGAGAGAGAGATGAGCTATAAAATTGTTAAATTCCTCTAAAATCCTCTTGTTCTTGTTGTTTGTGAAATACAGCAGGTCTCTGAGTTGTTTATGATGCTGCACATGATGAAACTCTTCCTCCACCTCTTCCTCATTCTCTGCAGCAGCTAGTAAAAAAAAATATTCAGAAAAACAAAACGAGTCGATCAGGAAAAGCACCGTGTCTACATCAACCCGTGAATTAGTATTCATGGTCCCGCCTACCTCAGCTCGGGACCGCCCACAGGCAGAGCTTACAGCTAGCTTTGTTTACAGCAGCTAGTTAGCGTTAGCTATCTTGTGTATGTAAGTAACTGTAGGTTTAAATTGGATCTCCAGTGGATTCTGTGTTTTTAACAGAGACCTTAAATACTATACACTATGGAAGCGTGATTTGATAAGGAAGCTCAACTCAACAGAACACGGGTCAAAGCAGCGCCGTTCACATCAGATTTTATGATATAGAACGTTTTTAGACTCTGGAGCTTCGACGTGGTGAAACTGAGCAATCACCGAATCACCAAGTCTGAGTTAAGAGTTTAGTAGAGTTAGTTAGTTTAGTAGAGTCTGACGTTAAGTGAAGTTTAAGGGTTCTGTATCTTTATAACTAAAGCTGTATCTCTAAAATAATTTAGTCCTTTGAGTTTTAGAGCTGTAAACTTGACTGTGGGGGGAAGACAGAAGGTAGGCGTTCTGATATATTTGCATGTATGAATATTCATGAGCAAGAGCCAAAACCTGTCTGTCTTTCTTCAGAGACACTAATTCAGTGAACTAAAGCAGGGTTACACAGAAACACCGGAGCACTATTTTTTTTCACAAAAAAACTAAAATAACAGCTCACATGACTTCATTCATACTAAACATTTTAAAATGAATAAAAAAAAAAACGATGTAATGAGATCTTTGATGAATGTCATGCTGTTTAATGCTGTTTTTACGTAAAGTGTAGCGTAAATGTAAATCTGTAATCCCGACAGAGATTAATCACTATAATAATAAAGTGATTATTAATGTTGTGTTAGTACCGTGTTATCTGGAGCGCTCGCTCTGTCGATGATGATGCTCCCCTCCGGAGTCTTCCTCACCCCGTCCAGACTGCACCCCAGATCAGAGCATCCCTCTGTCCAATCAGAGACACAGAATTAAAAATTATTTATATCAAAATCTACAGAAACAGAACTGAAACTACCGATTTATTATAGCAGGAAAATGTCAGATTGAAAATGTCATAGTTTACTTTTATTTATTTATTATTTTAGCCAACATTTTCTTTATTGGTTTTAACAAATTTTTATACTTTTAACACTGTTTACAAACACATTCATACACAAAACCTACTGAGAAAAACACAGAGAGAAAAGAAAGAGAAAGACAAAAAAAAAAGAAAAAGAAAAGACATTAAAACTTTAAGATTAGATTTAGATCTGGGTGTATGACAAATAAATCAGATTACAATTAGATTTAATTGGGTGTATATGTAATAAACCGGATTAAGTTTAGATGAGTGTATAATTAATAAACTGGATTCAAATTAGATTTAGATCAGATCTGAGTGTATATGTAATAAACTGGATTAAGATTACATTTAGATCAGATCTGAGTGTATATGTAATAAACTGGATTAAGATTAGATTTAGATCAGATCTGAGCGTATATGTAATAAACTGGATTAAGATTAGATTTAGATCAGATGAGTGTATATGTAATAAACTGGATTAAGATTAGATTTAGATCAGATCTGAGTGTATATGTAATAAACTGGATTAAGATTAGATTTAGATCAGATGAATGTATATGTAATAAACTGGATTAAGATTAGATTTAGATCAGATCTGAGTGTATATGTAATAAACTGGATTAAGATTAGATTTAGATCAAATGAATGTATATGTAATAAACTGGATTAAGATTAGATTTAGATCAGATGAATGTATATGTAATAAACTGGATTAAGATTAGATTTAGATCAGATCTGAGTGTATATGTAATAAACTGGATTAAGATTAGATTTAGATCAGATGAGTGTATATGTAATAAACTGGATTAAGATTAGGTCTGAGTGTATATATATGGTATGGGACCCTCACCCTGCAGACCCCACAGCTCCAGAACCAGGGCGCTGCTCTGCAGGTGGATCAGCAGGTCGGGGGAGGTTCTCAGAGCCGTGAACTGAATCCGGTAATCCAGAACCGGGTTCACATTGTGCCACACGGCCGGAGTGTAGAGCGGCTGAGGAGAGTCGAACATCTGAAACCTGGAGATCAGATAAAAACATCAGTAAAAGCTACAGTGATCAGACTGTTATCCCTCCGGTTCTGTTCTGGGTCAAACTGTTTAAAGATCCAGTAAAAATAATTAAAAGTATTTTTTCAGTGTGAAACATCTTTAGCTTGCCTTAATTAGCATAATTAACATAAAAAAGTATATGTAAACAGAACATCTCACATATTTGCAGCCACTCAAAAACTACAAAAACTAAAACTTAATTGCGATGTTGTGTAAAACTATTGTGTTTTATGTTTATATATGTCTTTCAAAAGTAATAATAAAGTAGTGAAACTTTAGAAAAGTTTGAACATGTATTTTTCTCTGTAAAACGAGTGAATTATCCTAATTAAATCATTACCTGTTAGAGGTAAGGAACACCATTGCACTAAATACTGATAGAATAATTAGTAATTGAGTTAGTAATAAAATATTTACACTGCTTCTTTGGATTTTTGGGAGTTTTATACCTATTTTTTAATAATTAAACACATGCACCGGCTCAAACTGACCCAGGAACACCGTTGCTGTTCCTGATAATTGAATATAACAGGAGGATTAAACAGCTATCCAGCTATATAGCGCTAGCCCAGATTAGCCTGGGGAGATATTATCTGATTAAACATTATGCAGTATTTTGTGCATCTAAACCCCATTAAAAACATCTTCACAGAGAGTGTAGGACTGATTTAGCCCTCCGGTTCTGTTCTGGTTTTAAAGTTTAAAGATCTAGTAAAAATAGTTAAAGGTGTTTTTTTTTCAGTATGAAACTTCTTCTGCTTCCCTTAATCACTGTAAACAACATATAATATAAAAAATGTAAGAAATGTACTTTTAAAATAAGTGAATATCCGAACTCTTATTCTGGAAGCTGGAACAGATGGAGTTACTGCTGTTACTCTCTACTGAGCAGCATTTACACACTTTCATCATCATAATAACTAGAAAAAACACAGATAAAACACAGAAAATCAGAGACTGTAAAAAAAGATGGACGCCGTGTCGCGGTTTTCATTCATTCAATAAAAATGAAGCCAAAATCTTCCTCCATGTTGGCGATCCTGAAACACTAGTCTGCGCAGTAGAGACCAGAGGAGGGAGAAAGACTGTGGAGAGACCGCCTACTCATTTAAATAACCCCGCCCCTGAGGGCTGCCTCGAGGTCACAGGCTGCGGAGCGGAGCTGACGGTCTGTTATTGGCCCCGCCCATAACCAGCCCTTTTACAATAACCACACCTTTTTTAAATGGAGCTTAATAACGTTTTAAAAAACGAATTCTGTGGGGATATAAAAATTTAACAATATAAGCAGAGGTTACACTAGCTGCTGCATTTAAATCATGGAGGAAGAATTACAGTATATTAGAAAAAAACGTGATTGAAAGTTGTTCTGTTTTGCCATTGAAACCTATGGGGATGGGTGGAGTTACACAGCTTTCTGCAACCGAACAGCAGGGGGCGCCCGACCTGTGGTGGCTTCACTTTTGAGAGACGATGCTCTGTCCAGCTATACACAGTACAGTCTATGGTTAAAACTATTAAAAGTAGAAGATCTTTCTTTTCTTTAGAGAAATTACAGATACAGAAGTCAGAGAGCAGTGAGTACTGTTTCTACACCTTCAAATAAAGACTCTTAGAAACTGGAGAAAAAAAACTGCTACAGGAAGACGTCTGGCTGACCCACATGGAAACAGCAGCTTTAGCCTTTAGCTCAGATTAACATGATTAAGGACTGAGACTCAGTTTCAGCAGAGAAGAGAAGAATTAATCTGACAGATGAAGAAGAACTGCAGTAATAAAGTTAAATTAATAATAAACACATACAGCTCTGCAGCTACTAGATTAATCAACTATAGGGATGATCTGAATCTGTGGTCCGGAGGCGTAGATTAGCCTCTTAGCATCAGTGCTAACTGAAGGGCTTTATGTTATAAATGATTGTTGGCTATATTAGCCGGTTGTAATGAACAGGAAATGTGTTGTCGTTGTTTATTTGGGTTATTAGTTTTTAGAGGAACTGACCCGATCTGAACTCCACGGTTTCGAGCCTCTTTAAGCCAGCGGAGTCCACAGCACTGATCCAGAACCAGCAGGAAGTCCAGACGCTTCCCCAGCAGCTCTGTGGGGTCTATCAGGATATCATCCTCACCCAGCGGCCTGGACAAAGAGAGAGAGAGAGAGAGAGAGAGACATATATATATTTACACATTGTACTTTTCGCACAGTAAGGTGAACAGGATCTTAAGGTGCATTAGTAAGGTGACACTAGTAAGGAACAGGGGTTTCACCATATTTTCCTTATAATTCAGCCGATCTCAGTAACGTTACATCTGTATGTGCAGCTCAGTAAATATTACCCATATCCAGTGATAATGTGTGTAAATGTGTGACTCTCATCTAAACACTTTTTTCGGAAACGAGTAATCTAACATGTTTCTATTCCCAATCCAGTAATCAGATTAAAATTACTTATCAAATTGACTGAATTACTTTTATGGTCATTTTCCTTAGTAAAAAAATACATATATATTTTTGTTTCTTCGTCTGAGGGAGTCATGTCTGATATTACAGCATTAAACTGCATAGATATGAGCAGCTAGAATCACATGGATACGGAGAACAGCTAGTTATTATTAGGAGAAATTCTGAAGCACTGTGTATTAATTATATACAACACAATTATACCCAAACAATTCAATATTTATTTCCAACTTACATGCCTATCTAATATTTAAATTGTATTTTTCATTGGACTAAGTTTAGATTTAGATCAGATTCAGGTGTATATGAAATAAACTGGATTAAATTTAGATTTAGATCACATTTAAGTATTTAAATTGCAGTATTATATATATATATATACACAAACATTAATTTAGGCATTTTCCATTTTACGTCAACAATAATAATAACAAGCTTTCTTGTCGTCAGTAACTAACAAAGTAATTAATAAAGTAACTTGTAATCTAACTTAGTTACTTAAGTTCCTTTTTAAAGAAGTAATCAGGTTATTTTTTTTTAAGGTAACTATGCAATCACTGCGCATATTAATCTGTATTTATAATTATTTATTAATATTATTTCTGAACAGAATAACAATCCCACACTTCATTCTGTGTTCAATTACTTTTGCAACCATTTCTTTGATATCTACATTTAGATAAGCCTAATAATCAGGGTTCAGCAGGAATGTTACCCACAATCCCGCAGGGCTGCAGGGGATGAGCTGGGTCTGCAGGATGGCCTCCTCCGTGCCCTCGGGTCCCACCGCCTCCACCTGCTCCTCCACCCGGATACGGAAGGGGAGGGACTGCAGCCACAGGTGAGCCCCGCCCAGGTGCAGCGGCTCCACGGGGTCCCAGAACGGGTCCCGGTCCCGGGAGAGAGGGGGCGGGGCAACGTCTTCCTCGGCCACGCCCCCTTTCTGCTGCCGATACACCTCCTCCATCAGGAACTTACGGTTAATGAACTTCACCTTGGACCACACCCACACCTGTACACACACACACACACATACACACACACACACACACACACCTGAGTAACAGGAATGAAAGTAACAGAAATACATTTTTAGCATAAAATTAGCAGAAACATGAAAAATAGCTAAATGGTGGCTATGCTAATAGCTTGAGGACACTGATCACATTCTAGTGTTTTTCCCACAATTTGTATTTTAAAAATAAACCAATAAGATGAATGTAGGTAACAGGACTGAGTTCCTCAGTCATCGATACAATAAGATCAAATATACAGAAAAAAAACTAATGAGGGAACTTTTAAATGTTGGTCTTCCCATGATCTTTAGAACCAGAAGCAGCTGATGATGTCACTTCCTGTTGTAGATGTGACTTCCTGTTGTAGAATGTTCCAGATGTTCCAGATGATCAGGGTAATGTGTTACAGTAACAGGACTGAGTGAAACACAGGGACACAACTAAAATGTGTATTTTATATATTATATCTTAAATATTATGGAATTTTTATTATGAAAAAAATATTTTTTAAAGCATAGATGAGATTTGGATTTGGAGTCAAACAAGAACGCAAAAAATAAAAATACATCTCTGAAGGATTTTAATAAATATATTTGATGGTAAAGTTTATAGTTAGAGAGTGGGGGGGGAGAACGGGTAACTAGTGCTATTTTTCAGTGTTCTCTAAGTAGATTTTATTAATGTTTTAATTACACATCTTACTTTAGCAATAAGGTCATTGTACAAGATACTGTGCTTAATAACAACATTTATTTTAAAGTTATTTTGTGTCGCAATTGTACATGTAATTTCCTGCGGACAGAAATGGCACCCATTCAGTGGAATGGCCCAAATATATATATATAAAATATATATAAAATATATAGATAAGGTAAAGGCAGTAGTGAGGGAGAGGGTAGGAGATCTGTGGGTCAGACAGAGCTCAGATTCCTGAAGTAATTACATTACTTTATATTTAATTACATCTGATCATGTTTACAGAGTTATACTGCAGCTCAAACACACATCACCTGATCCCTACAGATCACCTGATCACACCACCGTCCAGATCTGAATAAGAGATCAGATACAGTGGGGTGCAAAAGTTTGTGCACCCCTAATACTTTTCCTGATCTTTCTTTATAAATCACTGGTTTTTTTTCAGATTAACGTTTTCAGTTAAATATATCAGATATCAGACGTGAAGAAGTGAAATAAAGTTTATAGGATTTACAGAAAGAGTGTAATAATTCTGTACACTAAATCAGGCAGGAGCATAAATGTGTGCACTCTTGTCGTTTTATTGATTTATTTATTGAGCACTGATTACTGAAACACAAAATCACATGGGTAGGTTCGTTGACCTTTGACCTACAGAACATACACAGGTGTTTATTTGTTGGTTTGTTTGTTTTGTACTCTGTCAGCAACATATTGGCTATTTTATGGCATGGTTATGGCATGTTACTGACTGTTTTTAAGCATCAAAGACTTAAATCAGTTTCTTTATATGAAGGAAATTAAGTATTTTCTGGTGGAATGTTTTCAAACAGATTTCATATTTGTAACCCTATAAAAGTTATTTTTAGTGCTTAAAAAATAACTTTTATAGGACAGGGCAGGTGTTTTTGGCCTGCCACCCCCCTCTTTTTGGAGGAATTTATTTATTATTTATTCATATTTATTATTTAATCATTTATTTATTTTATTTATATATATCGTCGCTGTCCAATGAAAAACACTTGTCTCCATTTTTGGCGATTTTTTGTTTACTACATAATTTGAACAGACAGACTGTACCTAACAATGTACCAAAATTTCATGATGAACAGACCAATAGAAACTCTTCAAAATGACCTGAAATGAAGCCTTTTTATATTGACTTCCATTAAAAGTTTACAAGGTTTTTTCTCTCTCCTGTAAAGCTGCTGTTTTGGAGATACATTTTTTGGACAGTGACGATATATTAGATATATATTTTAAGCAGATACGGTTCAGGGTTGGAGGGACTGGGGAGTGAGATGCAAAAGGGGGTACAAGTGGGAAAAAAAACAAAAAAAACAAAAAAGAAAAGGAAAGAAACAGAAATATATATATATATATATATATATATATATATACACACACACACACACACACACACACACATACTAAAATATGGCTAAACAGAAAACACAATCATGGACATATGTGCAACTGTACTAATGACTGCTACAGTTTATCTTGTGCTGGATTATTGTGTGCTTTACTGTAATGTCTGAATCAAACTGGGTCTGAATCTGTGTTTTTGGTGTGTTTACCTGCACAGGTGAATCAGTTTAATTATGATTTTTTCTGAAGAGCGGCAACATGGAAGCCTCAAAACAAAACTCTCAAATGAGCTAAAAACAAAGACTGAGCTCCTATTGGCTGAACAGGGGCTCAGTCTGTCCAATTAAAACAGGCCAGTATCTCTTTACTGTCTGTAACCCACATGTTTATATTATGAAATGTGATGATAAATGTTTACGCTGATTAAAATGTGAAGCTTGAGGATCACCTGTTTACTCTCCACACTCGTCACCCTCACCACGATCTCCTTCTCCAGGTCGTGACCTTTAGAGTCGGACATTGCCAGATTCTTAATCTCCAGAGTAAACTCCACCCCCTGAAACACATAACGTTTATTATACATATAAACTAAAAAACTACCTAATAAAATATAAACCCCTGATTAGAAATACTGATAAACACAGATTTATTATCTCAGAGAATTTGGGTGTTAAAGTGATTAAAGCATTATAAATAAACATAGATAATAAATATTTATAACTTGGGGAAGTCAGAAATTAGACTGTTAAATTGTACCATTGTTATTTTATTTTATACAATGTATGGAGATCGTGAACAAAATGGATTTTTTTTGTATTATCTGTTTGTCTTTGATGGACTTTTCCAATAAAAAATAAATAAATAATAAAATAGTGATGTAAGTGTGATGTTATAGTGATGTAAGTGTGATGTAAAAGTGATGTAATAGTGATGTAAGTGTGTTTACCTTGTTCAGCTCCTGACTCATCTGATTGGCTTCGGTCACCATCGGCATCAACCTGATATAATCATAAAACACCGCCAGCAGACTGGGGTCCGGCTGGAGTGTCCCTACATACACACAAATACACACACAGCACTTACACACACACTGCAATACACTACTATACACTATAATACACTAATAAGCACCCAGTACAAAACAAAGGGGTGGAACTGCTGTAGGCTGAAATAATGAATGGGAGGAGCTAAACTGCTGTAGGCTGAAATAATGAATGGGAGGAGCTAAACTGCTGTAGACTGAAATAATGAATGGGAGGAGCTAAACTGCTGTAGGCTGAAATAATGAATGGGAGGAGCTAAACTGCTGTAGGCATTTTGGTTTAATAGATTTTCTTATGTTAATACTGTACATGTAATTGAGTAATTAATGTAATTAAGTAATGTAATGAATTGCGGCGTACTCTGGCCCTGCTCTTCACACAGTGATTGGATGTTGACGCCCTCGGCTGCAGCCAGTTCAGACTGGAAATAATCATAATCATAACGAGTCCAGTCCTCCCCGCCTCGCTCCAACGGGAACCCCATATACAGATACGTACTGTTAGAACCCAGAACCAGCCGGTCCTGCAGAACCACAACACACACACACACACACACATTATAAAAACACACACACACATTATAAACACACACACACATTAAAACCA